>NC_091574.1:24362478-24367478 GCF_042767895.1 Penaeus vannamei | reverse complement strand
TATTTTCACTGATATTGTTTCGTTGCTATCATTGTTATACTGTCGTAATTGTCATGAATGTCATAGAAATGAACATCATGTTCATCATGACGATTATAGTGTCAAATTCAATAATGTACATAATAATAATCATAAAATATCCGAAAAGGGAACTTATATGGAAAGTTGTTTTTCGTTGTTGTTGTCGTTATTATTATCACAAATACTACTACTATCGTTATTATTATTATTACGATTACCATTATATTCACTGTGATATTGTTATACTGTTGTAATTGTCATGAATGCCATGGGAATAAACATTATCATCTTCATCATGACGATTATGGTGTCAAATTCAACTGGACAGAAGTTGAAATACATAATATACGTAATTATTAATAATCCCAAAATAACCGAAAAAGGGAACTTACACGAAACTGAAAGTTGTTTTTCGCTGTTGTTGTCGTTATTATTATCACAATTACTGTTACTGTTGTTATTATTACTATTACTATTACCATTATTTTCACTGTGATATTGTTATACTGTTGTAATTGACATGAATGCCATGGGAATAAACATTATCATCTTCATCATGGCGATTATGGTGTCAAATTTAACTGGATGAAAATTGAAATACATAATAAACATATTAATAATCCCAAAATAACCGAAAAAGGGAACTTACACGAAACTGAAAGTTGTTTTTCGCTGTTGTCGCGGAGGGTATCACCGTCAAAGTAAAGCTAAAAAGTTTTCTCTTTGTATAATAAGGAGGAAGTTTTGATTAAGCGAGGAATTCGGGGCTTCACTTTGTCTCGGCGAATGTAAAAATGTGCTAGAGGTGTGCGTGTGTACGTTTGTGTAAGTGGGTTTGTATTTGAGTTCCTTGTCTGTGTGTTTGTTGGCTTGTATGTGTGTGCGTGTTTATGAAGGAATGTGTATTTGTACTGTATGTGTCTGTATTGGTTTGTGGGTTCATGTGCATGTATTCTTATGCTTATTAATACACTATATATACGCTATTATAAGTACGTTTTATGCTTATTGATACACTATATACATACTACTATAAGTACATTTTATGCTTATTGATACACTATATATACGCTACTATAAGTATGCCTTCGCCTTTAATTCTTTGCCCAAACTGCATATTCATTTAACGAACACAAAGATAGTTATTACAATCATCACTTCCTCCCAAGATAAATTTATCTCTTATCTCCGTTCATCAAGTCTCGCTCCATTTACACATTCTACCTTCTCTCCGTCATCTGCTCAGGCGTGGGAAATCTCTCCCTGGAACCACCTGCGTCTTATCCACCCTTTCCCCCTCTCCCCCTCGCCCCTTCCCCTCGCTTTCTGAACAGTTTCCCTCCTCCGGTTCCCCTACCCCTTTTCCCTCCTTCCCTCTCGCTTTCTCGCCTTCCCCTCGCCTTCTGTCCACTTTTTCTCCTTTCCTTTCCCTCTCCCTTTCCCCTCTTTCCGTACCCCCTTTCCCTTTCCCTCTTCCTGTTGCCCTTCTTCCTTTATCGCCTCTCCCTTTCTCTCCTTCCGTTCCCCCTCCCCCTCCCTCTTTCCCCTTTCCCCCCTTCTGTTCCCCTCACCCTGCCCCTCCCTCCCCCTCCCCCCTCACCTACTCCCTCCTCCTCATCCCTTCCACTTCGTAATTTGATATTTTCCATTTTCTCCTACTTTCGTAAATCGTTTTCTTAGATCATTATTATTATCATTCTCCTTGTTATCGTTATTATTGTTTCTATTGTGATTATTGCTATTATTCATACTGTTATGTCTATCATTCTTATTATTATAATTTTTTATTATTATTATCATTATTGTTATTATTATTATCATTATTATTATTATTATCATTATCATTATTATTATTATTAACATTATCATTATTATTATTATTTATCATTATTATAATTTGTATTATTATTATTATTATTATTATTATTATTATTATTATTATTATTATCATTGTTATTATTATTATTATTATTATTATTATTATTATTATCTTTATTACCATTATAATTATTATCATAATTATTATTGTTGTTGTTGTTGTTGTTAATACTAAAATTATTATTATTAATGTTATCATTAATATTACCAATATTACCATTATCATCATGATTATTACTACCATTATAACCGTTGTTGCTGCTATCACTATCATTATTATTATCATAATCTCTAGCACTGTTTTATTGTTATTTTTTATTATCAATATTGTTATTTTCATAATTACTATTACTATCATTATTAACATAGGGCATTACTAATAGTGTTATCATCATAATCAATATCTAACATTATCATTCATATTATCATTATCATTAATGTTATCGTGATTATAATTGTTATCAGTATCATTACTAGTATTACAACTATTACTATCTCCTTCTGCTTTCATCAATATCGTTATCATTATTGTTATTATTTTCATCTTTATTAGTAGTAGTACCATTACTATTGTTATTGTTATTACTATTATTATCATTATTATTAGTGTTATTGTTATTATTATTACTACTATTGTTGTCGTTGTTATCATTATTATTATCATCATCATCATTATCATCATCATCATTATTGTTATTAGTATTATCATTATTATCATCACCATCATCTCTTTTGCTATTGTTATTATTGCTTTTATTACTACTATTAGTATCATCATTATCATTATTATTATTATCACGAACATCAGTGATACTATCATGACTTGTTATCAATACTATTATCATCACTGATGTTCCTATTCTTATCATGATCAACATTATTATCATTTCTTACGGCTGTACTTATGATTATGATAGATTATTATTGCTATCACTTTTTTGTGGCGATATTGGTACTGTTGTCTTATTATTGTGATTGTTAATCCTTATAAATTAACATTAGTCAATCCATTAATGATTGCCATCATCAGCCAACAACAATCAATCATCCCCTCCCACATCTTCCTCCCCCCCCATCCCCCTTCTCCTTCTCCTCCCCCTCTCCCCCCTCTCCAATTTCTGCTACCCCCTCCCCCACCCCCTCCCCCTTCCTCGACCCTCACCGCTGCAGCGACAGAAAGTCTGGTCGTGTGAGAGGGCAGCGCAGGAGGGCGAGATCAGGGAACCGTACAGCCCAGTTTCCTACCATTAAACAACGGGTCTGTAACCTCTAGTGACGTTGACGACCAGGGGGATCTGTGACGCACATTCGACCAGGGAAGACTCGTGGGGGGAGGGGAGGAGGGGAGGGGGATGCGAGAAGCGGGAGGGGATAGGGGGGAGGAGGGAAAGAGGGGGATAGGAGACAGAGAGGAAGGAGTGGGGTAAGAAGAGAGAACATGAAGGGATGGGATGGAGGGAAAGGGGGATTCGAAGAAGGATAAGGGAGTGGGAAGGGGAAGAGAATGTGGGGGCAAGAGAGAGCTTGGAGAGGGGAAAAGGAAAGAGAGATAATGAATGACAGAAGAGTGATACTAAGTGGGAATTGTCGGGAGGGAAAGAAGGAATGAGAAGGGGATGAATGAGACGTTAAAAAACGGAGGAAGGAGAAGAAGGGAAGGAAATAGAGGAGACAGCAAAAGAGCAAGGAAACGGAGAAGAGAAGAGAGGAGAGGAGAGGACAGGAGGAAGAGGGAAGAGCGAAAGTTGAATCGAGGGATAGATTGCTTTGCTCTGGACTGGACGAACAGCCTTTTTCTGGAATCTAGAGGAGGATGAAAAGAGGGAGGGGGGGGAGGGGGAGGGTGGAAGGACCCTTCTTGAAAACTATAGGTTGGAGAGCGAAAGAGACAGACAGACGGAGAGAGGAAGGTACAGGGAGAGAGAGGGGAGGGAGAGAGAGAGAGAGAGAGAGAGAGAGAGAGAGAGAGAGAGAGAGAGAGAGAGAGAGAGAGAGAGAGAGAGAGAGAGAGAGAGAGAGAGAGAGCCAGAGAGAGAGAGAGAGAGAGAGAGAGAGAGAGAGAGAGAGAGAGAGAGAGAGAGAGAGAGAGAGAGAGAGAGAGAGAGAGAGAGAGAGAGGGAGAGAGAGAGAGAGAGAAAGCAAGGAAGAAAAAGAGATAGAGAAAGACAGAAGGAAAGAGAGAGAGACAGACATTCAGACAGACAAAGAGAAAAAAAGATAAGAAAAGAGATAGCGAGAGAAAGATCGAGGGAAAAAAAGATAAGAAAAGAGATAGACAGCGAGAGAAAGATCGAGGGAAAAAATAATAATAAAAGACAAAGCTATTAGCAGAAAGATGTTGAGGAATGAAGCCAATGTCGAGACGAATCAAAGGCTTAAAGAAATTGTGACAAAAAGAGACAAGTCATAAACCGACGATAGCCACCCAGGAGGTCAGTGACACGAATGAGAAAAGGAGAAAAGTTTGAAGATAGAGAAGGAGGAAGGGGCAAAAGGAAGGAGGAGGAGGAGGAGGAACATGAGAAGAAGAAGGAGGAGATGGAGGAGAGGAAAATGAGAAGAAGGAGGGGGGGGGGAGGAGGAGGAGGAGGAGAAGGAAAATGAGGAGAAGAAGGAGGAGAAGGAAAATGAGGAGAAAAAGAATGAGGAGGAGGAGGAGGAGAAGGAAAATGAGGAGGAGAAGGAAAATGATGAGAAGAAGAAAGAGGTAGAGGATGAGGAGAAGGAAAATGAAGAGAGGAAAAAGAAGGAGGTAAATGAGGAGAAGAAGAAGGAGATAGAAGAGAATTAAAATGAGGAAATGAGAAGAAGACGGAGGAGGAAAACGAGAAAAATTAGGAGAAGAAGAAGAAGGAGGAGGAAAATGATGAGAAGAAGAAGGAGGAGGAGGAAAATGATAAGGAGAAGAAGAAGAAAGAGGAGGAGGAGTAGAAGTAGAAGTAGGGGAGGAGGATTTAGAGGTATGGGTGGAGGAGGAAGAGGAGAATTAACATGAGAAGAAGAAGGAGGAGGAGGAGAGGAACAGCAAGATAAGAAGGAGAAGGAGGGAGGATAGGAGTAGCAGCAACAACGAGGAGGAAAGAGACGAAGAGGGACAAAAG
>NC_091574.1:24327478-24329978 GCF_042767895.1 Penaeus vannamei | reverse complement strand
TCTATGTTTATAGTTGTGTTATGATCATTATCATCATTATAACTATCATCGTCGTCATCAGCGCCATCATTGTTATTATTATTACTATTACAATTATTATTTTTGTGTTATTATCATTATTATTATTCCTGTTTTTATTATTATTTTTATATTATCATTGTTATTATTATTATTATTATTATTGTTGTTATTATTATTATTGTTGTTGTTGTTATTATTGTAATTATTATTATCACTGTTATCATTCATATTGATAATATTATCATTATTATTATCAATATTATTATTATCATATTATTATTATTATTATCATTATAATTACTGTTCTTGTTGCTTATTGTTGTTGTCATCATCAACAGTAATTTACATCATTATTATTGTTAATATTATTGTTATTGCTGGTGTTGTTGTTGATGTTGTTATTATTATTATTATTATTATTATTATTATTATTATTGTTGTTGTTATTATTATGGTGTTGATTATACCGATGTTTATCATTATTTTTACTATCATTGATATTGTTATTATTGTAACTATCATTATCATTATTATATTCATGGTATTCTGTTATATTACCTTTGTTACTATGATTAGATCATTATCATTAATATTTTTACCTGTATTATTTTTCCATCATCATTACAATTGCCATTGTTTTGTCATTATTGTATTAGTTTTTATCTTCATTATGAGAGTTATTATTACTATCAAGTTATTACTTTTACTTTTGCATTGTCTATGATTATAGTTGTTTTATCATGATCATTATCATTATTATAGCTATCATCATCGTTATCAGCACCATCATTATCATCTCTATCATTATTATCACTTATCATTATTATCATTATTATCACTATCATTATTATCATTATTATCACTATCATTATTATCATATTATCATTTTTTCCTTTTTGATATTACTATTATTGCTGTTACCAATACTATTACTGTTATGATAATTATTTTTCCCATCATAGTAGCAGTCTGCCTTTTTAACCCAAGTACATGTTTATAGTATTAAACATTTTACATACCATCCATAGTTATATTCTGGAATCCGTCATTTTCACTTCCAAAAACACGTCCATTAAATATTCTTTCGGTGCAAAAACCCAACTTACTGAGAATTAAAGAAGTTTCTCTGTTGCAGGTATTTCCCGCGCCAGCTGAGCGAGCAGTGCACGCCCCTTGCAGTGATTTCCATGATGGAAAGCCTCGGAATGATCAATAAGTACAGAATTAGCAAGGATTCACTAGCCAGGTAAGTTAGGGTGTTGTCTGAAGGGAGGTGGGGCCGGGTGGGAGGTCAGGTTTGTTTGTCTGTTAGTGGGTTTCGTTTGAGCTTCTGTTTGTCTGTATTTTGTGTGGGTGTGGGTGTGTTTGCGTGTGTGTGTGGGTGGGTGGGTGGCGGTAGTGTTTGTGTTTGTGTGTGTGGGTGTGTATATGTGTGTGTGTGGGTGTGTATATGTGTGTGGGTGGGTGTATGTGTGTGTAAGCGTGTGTTTGAAAGTATGAGTGTGGGTGTGTGGGTGTGGATGTGTCTGCGTGTATGTGTGTGTGTGTGTAACTGCGTCCGTGAGTGTGTGTATGTGTGTGTTCATTTCAAGCTATGTATCTATTTGCATGTTTGTATATGCGTGTGTATCTGCCTGGAATTGTTTCTTTTCTGTATATTTTTCCGAGTGTATAATTTCCCACTTATACCTGATCCTTGCATTTGTTTTGACCTCGACGCTCTTTCTTTCTTTCTTTCTTTCTTCAGCTCCTCCTCCTTATTTTTTTTTTCCTTTTCTTCTCCTTATTGTTATTATTACTACTATTATCATATATCCTCTTCTTCTTCTTCTTCCTCCTCCTCCTCCCCCTCCCTCCTCCTTCTCCTCCTCCTTCTCCAAAACCTCCTCATCCACCCCCTCCTCCCTCCTCCCTCCACTTCCTCCTCCTCCACCCCTCCTCCTCCACCCCTTCCTCCTCCACCCCTTCCTCCTCCACCCCTTCCTCCTCAACCCCTTCCTCCTCCACCCCTTCCTCCTCTACCCCTCCTCCCTCCACCCTTCCTCCTCCACCCCCTCCTCCTCCACCCCTTCCTCCTCCACCCCTACCCTCCTCCTCCCCCCTCCCCCCTCCACACCCTCCTCCTCCACCCCTTCCTCCTCCACCCCTCCCCCTCCTCCTCAACTCCTTCCCCTCCACCCCCTCCTCCTCCACCCCTCCTCCTCCACCCCTCCTCTTCCACCCCTCCTCCTCCACCCCTCCTCCTCCAACGCCCTCCTCCTCCACCCCCTCCTCCTCCACCCCTCATCCTCCAACCCCTCCTCCTCCACCCCCTCCTCCTCCACCACCTCCCCTCCACCATCTCCTCCTCCACCCCTCCCCTCCACCCCCTCCTTCTTCACCCCCTCCCTCCTCCACCCCCTCCTCCTCCACCACCTCCCCTCCACCATCTCCTCTCCTCCACCCCCTCCTCCTCCACCCCCTCCTCCTCCACCCCCTT
>NC_091574.1:24272478-24309978 GCF_042767895.1 Penaeus vannamei | reverse complement strand
GTTCTTATTATTCATCTACATTTGCTTATCCAATAGGCATGAATTGATTCCAAATGTGCAATATCTTGGAATACTTTAAAATTGCCTGAAATCGCATGAAAAATAAGTACAGATTATCGTACTTTTAATAGAAGTAGGAAGGAGAAAAAGAACGTGTAGTGAAAGCGCCGATTTCTAAAGTTGTACAAATATAAATCTCATGAATCAACTGCCAGGTGCCACTCTGGGCTTCGATTCATGAGAAATGTTGCGTTCTGATGAGAAATGATGGTCTTTTAAAATGATCATTCGGTCGTTATTAATGGCATAGTCTAGAATTACACCGCAATATTCGCACTCTCTCTCTCTCTCTCTCTCTCTCTCTCTCTCTCTCTCTCTCTCTCTTTCGCTCTCGCCCTCGCTCTCTCTCTCTCTCTCTCTCTCTCTCTCTCTCTCTTTCACTTTCACTCTTTCACTCTTTCACTCTTTCACTTTCACTCTTTCACTCTTTCACTCTCTCTCTGACTCTCACTCACTCACTCACTCACTCACTCACTCACTCACTCACTCACTCACTCACTCACTCACTCACTCACTCACTCACTCGCTCACTCACTCACTCACTCACTCACTCACTCACTCACTCACTCACTCACTCACTCACTCACTCACTCACTCACTCACTCACTCGCTCACTCACTCACTCACTCACTCACTCACTCGCTCACTCACTCGCTCGCTCGCTCGCTCGCACACGCGCGCGCACACACACACACACACACACACAAACACACACACACACACACACACACACACACACACACACACACACACACACACACACACACACACACACACACACACACACACACACACACACTGAAAATATAACCGAAATGTCGTCTAAACATTTTCCCAATATTCATAAAGTGTTTCATGAACATCGTATTTCAGCTTTCTTGCTCAGCGTTCACTCGTGCACTTGGGCTTTAGCTATATATGTACTATTCAGTAGGTATGTACGTTTCGAGAGCCATACGATAAATGAAATCCATTCGATACTTGTCAATAGAAGCTGGACATTAATTGGCTTTCGACCTTCTAGTTATGGCGCCTAATTTTGTCTTCCTTTACCCTGTTTTTTTTCCTTTTATTCATTTTGACAATGTCTGACTTCAGTTAACATTTTAATATAAGACTCTACCATACCATATTGGTACTATATATGTAGAGCACAAATATCCTGTAAGCATTTGAACGGAATGTTTCGACGGTGATACGGAATCGTTACTGCAGCATACATACGAAATTGTCAACAAACCTGTTAAAAAAATGGATCGCCATTTTATGTGCATAATTACGTTTCTATTTCATAATACATAGAACATAAATCATTAAGATTAATATATTTAGATTTACTCTTAGTCACATCTCCAGCAAGGATATTTCGTGATCAATTTTCGAAGCTGATTTTATGACACTATCGAAAGGCATGCACAGGTCATCTTAACGAGTGCTTTTATGCAGTTGAAAAAGTCGCTGCAGTGAATGTGTTAACCGCTGGGGAGGTCGCTGGAGTGCCTCATGAGGTTGCACTGCGCAACAAATATCTCTATTATAGAGGTGTTTTATCTCTCACATACTGTATTTTTACACACATATTCACACATATACATCACACATACATATAAATCACACACATACATCACACACACATATACATCACACACACATATACATCACACACACACACACACACACACACACACACACACACACACACACACACACACACACACACACACACACACACACACACACACACACACACACACACACACACACACACACACACACACACACACACACATACATACATACATACATACATACATACATACATACACACACACACACACACACACACACACACACACACACACACACACACACACACACACACACACACACACACACACACACACACACACACACACACACACACATACATATCACAGCCATCATATGGAAATATTGCAGTGATCATAACCTATCAGTGTCTGTATTTGTTTCAGGTTCACAACCAATGGAAAGTTATTGTCTCAGGCAACATAAATCATACTAATTTTTTATATTATTTAGTTTTGTATAATATTAGCTCTGTACATATTAAAATCAAAATCATAATAAACTAAAGGAATATGTGGGATGTGATGTTCTTAATTGCATTTAAAATGGATCTAAGACGATATGTAAACTTGGATCTTTTTTCATAGGTCTCGACTTTGGAGAACTCGTATCTACACATGAACTGTCATTTCAGATGCATTGCAATCGTCTTCTCATGTACTCAGTTACATGAATGTTTGTATCGGTACAAGTCCGCACTAACATTATCTTTGTACAGACATAATAAGCTTTTCCTCTATACTGTATTTTCTGTAATCAACATTGCCAGCTTTTGGTCATTTTTCAGAACTAATATCTACCATATAGTCCTATTGTATTTTTTTTCTCTCACTACTTTTCTATCTCCTCTTATAAAGTCACAAAATATACATATATATTCTGTGTGTTCATTGTGTCTTTACCAGTCATATATACACTGTTGAGTGTGTGTGCTAATTCCCTGTTATTGCATTAGCCAAGCCAAAACAATACACATGATATATAGATGTTAAAAAATATTTTTCCCAATAAAATCATTCCATCAGTAGTTGGATTTTCATTTATCCTTTTTATTATTTTTAAAGGTGAAATGGAGAAAATGAATATTACAAAAAAAATGAAGTGAATGCTATGAGACAATGAATACAGGTTATTCGAAGCTACGTTAGAGTAGGATTCTTAACCTTGGGTCCAAGAACCCCATTGCAATGGTTGACAACCTTTTTCATTCATTGGCCCCCGACCAATATATAATAATCCCCATGGTCCCGTTCAGTTACTCATCTTTTCAGATTCAGTTATTGCTAGTTATGAATAGAGTAATGGTGTCAATAGCTATGGGACAAGAGCACTTAATGAAAAATTCCAGTTTATTAATATGTGTGAGATATGTGCAGGCATATATATATATATATATATATATATATATATATATATATATATATATATATATATATATATATATATATATATATATATATATATATATGCATATTTACATATATTTACATATATATATATATGCATATTTACATATATTTACATATATATATAGATATATATGTGTGTGTGTGTGTGTGTGTGTGTGTGTGTGTGTGTGTGTGTGTGTGTGTGTGTGTGTGTGTGTGTGTGTGTGTGTGTGTGTGCATCAATGAGCCGTGGCCAGTAGTGCAATGGCCCGATATGAGAAAGGGAGAGAGAGAGAGAGAGAGAGAGAGAGAGAGAGAGAGAGAGAGAGAGAGAGAGAGAGAGAGAGAGAGAGAGAGAGAGAGAGAGAGAGAGAGAGATGCAGGGGGGGGGGGGGTTATCAAGTAACTAGAGGATGTGTATGGTCTTAGTTTCTGGCATTGCTTCACTTATTTCTTTAATGACATTATAGCTTATTCTCCCTTTTGCCATTTTACTACTATTTTTCTCACTTAAACTGAGAATGTACTCGTTACTTCTTTGAGTGTGTTGTAGGTTTTGCATTCAGGGAAATTTCTTACACTTTTAAGATTAACTCTCTCATTTTCCCTGTCTTTTATAATTTTTTTGCTTCCATTAATTTTCTTGTTCTATTTCCAATTTCTTTAAGTGTATGGATTTCTACTTGCTCATGCAGTTTTCTTTCCAAAGTCCAGGGATATTTCTATATCTGATATTGGTCCACAGTCCGCAGTATTTTTATCGCAAGTGCAGCACTGTATGTCTACTACGGATTGGCAACTTTATATCCACCTACTTCCAGCCACCACTTGGATCATAAGCAGTTTGCAATCTCTTGATCTTTATTTTTTCATATTGTGTGGTCTTTTTGGATGGAATAAATTTAGCTTGCGCAAAATATGTCAGACTGTAGTGACACGCAATTATCTTTATACACCTATAAACTCATACTTATATACATATACAAATAGATACATTATTAATATATCTATCTACAATTTATCTATATCTAATTTATATCTATATGTAATCCATATACTTATACCTATCTCTAGTATATTCTATACATACATACACCTACACATACACATCTGTTCATCTATACTTCTATTTAGTTAGGTAGATGATACATATAGATATAGATCAGTGGTTCCTCACCAGTGGGATGCATAGGGATGAAAGCAGGTAAGAAGGTAGGCCGCAAAATCTTGGGGGAAAATATTTCTGCCTACTTTGCTAAGTTCGTAAGTGTTCATATTAAGAATACACTATGAAGCCATTCTTCAAGAATATTGTATCACAATTAAGTAAATAAAGTCTCAAGAGATCTTGTTCTCTCTTGCCCAATAATTATGTCCGGGGTCATGGATGTCGGAAGTTTTGAGAAAGAGGTCACAAGATGGTTGAGAACAATATACATCTGTATAGAATTGCATATATACATGCAAACATACATATACATAAATATATATACCAAAGTTGTATTTGTGACAGTGTGAATGTTTCTGAATAAATATACTGTATATACAGTATACTCTAATGCCCTTTGTGTTTTCTACTTAATATTATATGCATGTGATCTTGATACATATTCTCAGAATAACAACAATCACTTTTTGAACATCCGTTAATTGTAGGACCATAAATAAACATGTTATTAAAACAAAGCAGAAACATTGTAGTATGATATATTTTCTTATTTTACCATTGTACAGCACTGCTTGTAAAATAAAAACATTATTTACAATCTTCACTGAGATGATTTCCCAAGCAAAAATTCAGTACCAGTGAAAAATTATTTGTTGTCTGGGTATTATGCATAGTACAGGGGGCTGGTATGTGCTTCTCAGGATGGCTTTATCAGTGCAAGTTAACAACCAATCCTAAAGAAGTAGAACTAGCATAAAATATAATGGTGCAATACGACTTTTACACATTTTTGTGGATGTGATCAGGCACTTGGTGCTCAAACTGAATGTCAACACCAAACATAGTAAGTGACAAAATGGCTAATTCCAAATTTTCTGGAGTTGTTTGCATGGGTTAGGCTCTAAAGTACTCATCATAATTATTTCTTCAAGGTGGTTAACAAGTTGTAAAATATTTAAGCTAAAAACAAAGTTCCACAAAATGCTGGAAATTCACATTTCCATACTTGCTCAACCAAGAAACCTGTAAATTAAATCTGAACACCACTACTCTTTAAGAGATTAAGACATGTATCTACTTGCATAATGAACTATAAGTGTTGCCATTATTCCTACGCAAAACAGAGTACATGCAAGGGGGACCCATGTGGCTCTGCTATTAATATTCTACAAATTTCGTTTCATTTAATAAAATACAGAAGCTTTATATGAACTGGATTGTTATCTGGGAGGCTCAATTTTTCATATACAATTTAAAAACTTGAACTGCTCTGATGGTAAGATCATTATAATAAGAAGAAGTTTAAATGTACACCTTCAAATAAACCAATGTTAAAATTCATACTTTGGTAGCTGGACTAGGTCAATACACAGTAAAGAAAGACATTGCTTCTAACACAACTGCAGATTAATTGTACTATGCTAAATAAGAGAACTATGCTGACAAAAGTGAATCAAGCTCAGTTATAACAAGTGGCTATAACTATTGTCACTACTGTTGGGTCTTCCCCAAAAAGATGCTAGAAAGGAATTTTTACCTTAATGAGAGCCCCTTAAGAGATAATCTCTAAAAAGGGCCTCCAAAAACGTCACTGGGATGGGGGAGAGTCAACCATACGATGATGTGAACAAGGAACTTCAGAATGTCTATCTGTAAACTTAAGTAATCCAGCAACATATAGGTGTAACCTCAAATACTTAACTGTGCACCACCAGTGTGATGGCATGGTCACATACACAGGCTAAAGTAGCACTGACAGTTCAACATTAGGTAGGCTTTTGAGTCCCTACTGAACATCACAATGGTGGAAAATCCACTGTGTTTCAGACTTGGACAACCCTTATACCATGACAAAGGGGGTATTAGTGAGCAACAATGGAGAGGCGGAAAGAGAGATACCGAGAGTGAATGAATGTGAGTGAGTGTAACAGGAGAGAGGAAAGAGGATAGAAGAGGGGAGGAGAAAAAGGGGAGAAGAGAGTGAAGCAGAAAACAGGAAGCAAGTTAAAAGGGATGGGATAGCCCTATAAGCTCAAAACTACTGAAAAATATTTCTATATTAAGAAGTCAGTGTTAAAATTTGTTGATTGTGCAAGAGATATGATCATCAATTCAAACAATGATCTCACACTTGATCCTCTCAGTCCCATTAGTCAATTGAGCATTACAACACAACTGAAACCTAACACACTTGCTAATCTGATCTAGCAAACACACTGAGCTCTGTTTCACACTAAGCTGCATTCTTTAATCCAATGTTAAGTGTATACTGCTTCAAACCATTATCATTTTTATCAAATATAAATGATTCCTTCTCATACATATAAATACAGGCGAGCTTGAACCACGAAGAACTAAATGATTCAAACTATAAAAAATGCAGCTAATACATACCACAACCTCTTGTGCTTAATGTCATTCCTCATTTACTCTTATCTAGCAAGTTTAATCTACAGGACAGCAATATGCTCTCATCTTTTTTTTTAGCAAATCATAATCATACAAATGTCGTAATCAGCAGTACTTTGTGTGCAGTGAAGATATTTAAAAATCTTTTTTTTTTTTCATTCAATTTTGTTTTTTACATAAATATTAACCTATCTTCCCAGCATCATTCCAGCCTCTTATCATGTCGAATCTATGAGCAAAACTTTCTTTTCTTATGGGGCTGTGTTGCCAACTCATATTACCGAAGAAGTAAATGTACAAGTATATAAATATGATCCCACAGAAACTGGGACCCACCTTCTATCGACAGGCTCGTAGTACTTTAATTACACTACTATTTACAATAATTCATAATCACAACATTTTTCAAGACTGGAAACCCAAAATATAACTATATAGCAGGAAATAAATAATTAATGACAATTAACATCAACAATAACATAAGACAAAAAAAATAAATAAATAATAATGGAAGCTTGATCAATAAATCACCAGAAAATATGTTGCCATCTCTCACTACTATTAGCATTTCTTTTCACATGACCCCATTATACAGCTCAACCGGAACAGACAAATGAACAAGAAAAATAAATAAATTTAAAAAGAAAGAAAGAAAAAAAAAAAAAACACTTTCCCCACAATGCATTCTATGAACACTGAGATGTCCAAAATATCAGAGTTTCATTACTCTCGCTCTCTCTTCCCTTTGCCCTCCCCCCTTCTCTTCGCGCCATTCTACTGCAACGAGTCTGCATCTTGCATTGCGAGTCATCTTGAACGTGGCCTTCTTGCACTTCATCAACCGAATTTGGCTACATGCAGTTGGCTTGGTTGATTTCTTTTTCTTCCCCATCAGCACAGAGAGGCATGCATGAGGGTATATCTACAAAGCCAAGGAGTCTTCCAAGAGCTGCTTGCTCTCGCGAATGTGGGTCTTCTTGTTGCCGGTGGCAGGAGAGGCCGAAACTGGACGGCCAGCATATCTGAAAGGTATTAAGAGATATCTTTTGTAAATATATGCCTCTCAGGAAAGAGAGAGAGATTGATAGGTTAAAGAAAAAGAGCAACAGAAAGACAGAAAAAAAAAACAAATAAATAAAAACATTAAACACAAAAGACAGGAAAATGGGGAAGAGAAAAGTGTATTGAATATGCCAAAGGAAGTATGTGTTAAATAACTGAAAGAGAGGCATGATACAAAGGATAAAAAAACAGAAATCATTTAGTGCAAGAAAAAAACTGTGATATTGGAAAAATATTCGCAACTAGGCTATAAATTTCCAATGGACTGAAAATCCATTCTGTTCAAATCTTTACAACTAAAATACAAATACAGTATCAACGATCAGTTTTATAAACAACTATTTTTTTTTTTTTTTTTTACTTTTTACAACAGTACTTAAAAGATATTCATGCATTTATTTTACTTTCTTACTTAGAGTAAATCCATAAAAATTGAATGGAACATATACAAAACATGCTCAAGATAAACCAAACATAACCAAATAATAAAAATAAAACAAAAAATCAATGCACTATGGTAAAATGACGAGACTGTAGACCTTGCATCACAACTTTCCCTAAGGACTTCTAGGAGCTTCTCACTCTCCAGAGAGCGAGGGGAAAATAAAGACCTAAAAGAAATTATTCCAATCTCATACTGACTTAAAAAACGGTTCTGAGGAATCTGAGGGAAAAAAATTTGTCACAGAAGTTAATCACAGTACATATGCAGTTATCAACACTGCTCTTTGTCATGTATACATATATAAAGACCAGAAGAATGAGATCATACAGGTGTATCTTGGTATATGTTCCTTTTACAGGACTCTGTTCTCTATCAACTGTGGAGATTTAAATCAAGTTTCTCCATTGTGATATTTTTTTCTAACGTATTCAAAATGGGATTATATCTTGTAATTTTCATGACATACTCCATTATCTTGAATAGTACACATTGCTTCATCTTGGAATATTATTTTATTTTCATATACATTTCAGATATGGAAGAAAATGTGAGCATACTATACCAGAAGTAAAGTAAAGAAACAAAAGGGGAGGAGGAGGGGGTTATAATGACAATAACAAAAAAAAAAAACATGTTAAACAAACAAAAGAAACAATCAGATCATTAAATTCAAAAACAAATACCCAAACAAAGAAAAATAATAACATGTAATGGAATCTTCCTCAACCTCGCTTCCTGACACAGATGAGCGTCATTCATTATTACTTAAGCTAAACCGATGCAAGCCTTCAAATCTCAGCCTAATCCTTGTACACAAGCTCTTCTCATACCTTACTCACTGTCAGTCTTGGTACGTGCATCTATGATACATTGCCTTATTTTAACCGTGAAAAAAATAGACTTTTGTGTAAAATTAGGAAGATGAATTTCTACAAGGCAAGCAGTAATGTCTCTGAATACAGAACCAAACCAAAAATGGAAGAAAAACAACAAAAAACAGCTGCTTAAAGAATGATGACCAAAGAATCTGTACGGGTAGCAAGTACTCTTTTGCGAGTAGATGCTCACCTCACTGGTCGTATAGGTTTGGAGGCTACATGAACCTGACTTGGAGCTGGGCTCTCAGGTTCAGGTGGGCCCGATGATGGGAAGAACCAAGGGAACCAATACTCGTACCAAGACTGGTCCTCTGAATCGTGCGCAACCTTGACACGCTCGCTACTGAGGGTTAGCATTATTAGCAACAAACTCCTTAAATATTTCACGAGAAAAAGTGTTAGTTCTTGGGTCTTTTTCAATTCCCGTCAACAGACAGCACATACACATCCCACTGAATGTTACTCTCAGTGTTCAAGTAATATTTTTCAAGGAAGATTATGTAGTTCTCCCTCTCCCCTTTGTGCAGAAATAACAGGCCATCAGTTCTGACACAGTAACAAAACCTTAACAAAATATCAAAAGCCATGCAGCAAACTTAAAACAATATAAAAACCTAAGATTTCATGACTTTTTCAATTTGCAAACATTGCTATTCCTACACCAAAAAATTATTCTCCCCCTGACATTTAATGACCAAATTCCATATGAAATATATTGCTTCAATAAACATCTTTCTTTTTCCAATTAGGACCATACTCTTTTATAAAGTTCATTTTTCCAGTTGTGACTATACTCTTTCATAAAGTTCAAGTTCCATTTTGCTAGGAAGTATTTCCTCATAAAGACAAACTTCGGTGTCAATAATCAATTTTTACCTTATATATCATATAGTCATTAACTTAACTCATTCAGCACTTGACATTTACCCTGCATTCACACAGTCATTCAATCAATATCTGTAATATAAAAACTCACATTCCCAAGAGAACTCTAGAAAATATTTTGGCTCTATACCCTAACCTGTCATGCATGTGTTCTCAGTGTTTTTCATATAAAATCATATCTGTATATAGTAAGCCTTTCACACAGAATTCAAGACAACTGATGATAACTTTCACACTATAAAGACCTCTTTCATTTCATTAGCAAAACAAACATAACATTCTTTAAGGATATGATGATTTCTGTCATTAAGCATTCATTCAAGAAATAGATGCCAAAGTACTTACGAAATGTGACGTTCATGGTTCAAAGCAGTGGAAATGCGAGGCTGGATATATGACCATGCTCCCATGTTCTTGTGTTCTTCCTGTGACCAGACCAACTCAGCATCTGCGTACTTGGCACACTCCTTCATGACTAAGTCATATGGGAATGGTGCAATCTGAGAAGGTAACAGTTATTGATACAGGTGCTGGAAAGGCAAATTATGTAATGCACTGATCTTACTATCAAAATATGAGGGGGACTTCTCCACATGTCTATTCTCAAAGTGCATATGGAGTAGCATTGGCAAAGCATATCAACAAATATACTACTAAAAACAGATATTTTTTTTGTAATAATCATATTCCAGTCCATCTTGAACTTAACAGCAGACAAAATGAGTAATGAAAAGAAAATTATATGTAACAAAATTTAAACTCGAAGTGAAATTTCCTCACTTGTTCCACACGTGCAATAGCAATCTTTTCCTCTAATCCTGCCTCTTTGCGAGCTTGAAGAAGGTCATAGTAGACACGCCCAGAGCAGAAAATGAGTCGCTTGACATTGGCTGGGTTGTTTGAGGCAGGACCAGCTTCAGGGTACATTCTAGAAAATGAGATGAAGCATTGTTATAAAGGAATTATGGAACTTATTAACTCAAACCAAATTAGATGACAGTGACTGTGGCAGTTCAAGAGAGGTGGGGAGGGGAGGGGGGGAAGAAAGGGGAGAAAGGGGAGGGGAGGGGAGAAAGGGGAGGGGAGGGGAGAAAGGGGAGGGGAGGGGAGGGGAGGGGAGGGGAGGGGAGCGGAGGGGAGGGAAGGGAAAGGGAGAGGAAAAAGGAAAAGGAAAAGAAAAATATGATTCAGACAATGGGAGAGCAGCCAAAAATATGTTAGCTTGGAGGTCTTACCTCTGGAATTCTGTTCCCTCAATCATTTCATCAAACGAGGATCGCGCTTCAGGGAGTCGGAGAAGAGACTTGGGGGTCATGATGATCAGGGGTTTACGGAATGGCAGAGCAATCTGTCGTCGCAAGATGTGGAAGTAGCTGGCAGGTGTCGAGCAGTTGGCAACCTGTATCCCACAAGGACAAGATAGCGTTGATGATGTAAAAGATTACCGAGAAACATGTGGTCTAAAAACTGCAGCAAGAAGAAGAGGGAGGCCTGAATTTCACTGAGTTTCACTAAAGCCAATCTAAAACAAATCAAAACGAACAAATCAAAACAAGTCTTACAATCCAGTTGATGTCAGACAGCTGCCTGATGGCGAAGTCATCCGAGAATGGTGGAAGAACATCAGGGTCATCAGAAGTCATTTGTAGGAAGCGCTCAAGGCGAGCACTGGAGTGTTCTGGACCCTGATAGGCAGAGCAAAATATTCAATTAAGGGTCTTAGGTATCTACAGAGCAATCAAACATATCTGAAATATAGCAATTTTTTTTTTTTTTTTACAAAATTGCAACAAACAAATAAAGTTAAATTTTGCGTTTTTTACTCTATCATTGTTTGGGATAAGAAAAAACAAAAACATCCCACTCACCATTCCTTCCATGCCATGGGGCAGCAGGAGAACCAACCCAGACTGTCGGATCCACTTGGACTGGCCAGACGACATGAACTGGTCAATAATGCACTGTGCTGTGTTGTTGAAGTCACCAAACTGAGCCTCCCAGATAACCAGTGCATTGGGGTTTGTCATCGAGAAGCCAAGCTCAAAGCCGAGGACAGCATATTCCGACAATGAGGAATTGCAGACAGTGTATGGGGCTTGGTCACGGTAGAGGTTTGCAAGTGCATTGTACTGGGACTTGTCCACCTGAAGTGCATAAAAAGAGAATTATACATATTGAAAAAAAAATTTATGTAGTTTCATAAAATGTTTGTGGTATATAAAATTTGCTACAGGGTATAACACCTACTTCTCAATGCATGAACTCAGCACAATAGAAACTCTTCTCTCAAATAACAACCCTGAAAAAGCACGCATGCAAGCACACACTCGTGCATAGGCAATTGTATACCAGCACTCGTGCACAAGCACACAGGCACACAGGCACACAGGCACACACACACACACACACATATATATATATATATATATATATATATATATATATATATATATATATATATATATATATATATATATGAATATATACTATATAAATATATACATACATATATATATACTATGTATATATACATATATATATTGTGTGTGTGCGTGTGTGCGTGTGTGCATGTGTGCGTGTTTTACTCAACAAGAAATAGAAGTAGGTACAAACATTTGCACTTCAGTGCAAAGGCAAATACTGTTTACAAGGAATCACCCTCATTTGATACATTTAAAAAATTGAAAAGCAATTTCTAAAAGGGAAAACTGATCAAATTAATCAAAACATGAATCAATCACCACAAAATGTGAGCATTAAGATCTAAATCATAAATTTTGTAAATATCAATTCATCAACAAAGAAACAAACAAGTAATCCAATGACTACAGTATCAAAAACTGGCTAGTGGCTAGTTGTTGGCATCAGCAGTTTCCAAGTTTGTGTCCAGCTGATTTGGTGTTTCAAACATACACTGGGCACAGTTTGTGTTTATAACCAATGTTTTAAAAGGTTGAAGTTTCCTGTCGCTTTAGGTGTTCACAGATAATAAAGACCCTAAATAAATGATGTTGCTACTGTGGGAGAGAGATAAGCCCCTTCCAACAAGCCAAAGGTATGGGGTATATCTTTACGCAGTGCCATTCACAACCTGGTCCATCGTGGCCACAGTACATCAAGCCAAGCATGTTAAAAGGTTAAATGGAAAAAAAAAAAAAAAAAAAAAAACTATAAATCCTTATGAATAAATATGGTCAAATTACAAAGAATTTACCACATGAAAAGTTGCTGACTAAATGGCAATATATATCGTTGTCAACAAATCTTCAGGTATTAAATGTATAAAAAATATCTCAAACATTCCTAGTAACAAATGGCAGAGAATTAAAAAGACAAATGACTTAGGTTATCAACAAACTAACAGAACATTATTGGCTTCTAGATTTTCTTGTATCATACCAAAAGGGGCAAAGCTTTAGCATTGTCACCCCACTGGAACAATGCAAATCTAAGGATAAATTTAGTTGAACATATTAATACTCAAAGGGAAAACTGACTTCACAAAGGGAAAATACCTACAACTTGCATTCATTCCAACTTTTCAAATAAAGCATGCTTGAAGTTGAATGCTACTTTGAAGATATATCTAAGAAAATTACCCAGAAACCTTTCTCATAATCAGAGTATCAAAAAGTTCAAGAAAGGAAATCATATCGGGATAGTACTAAAAATATATCTTCAAGCCCTTGCAGTTCAGTACAAATAGTTGCCACAGCAATATGAAGATGCATTCATTGTGTGTTAACTTGGTTAAAAAACAAAAATCATATATTCAACTCAGTATATAAATGGAAAGATAATTTTACATAAAAATATTGTTCATATTATGCACACAATAATAATAATAAAAAAATCAGTAGCTTCAAAAAGCACCAACACAACTGAAGCCAAATGCTGTTACACAAGTCATTTTCTATAAGCAAATAAACACAAAAATTCAAACAGACACTAGGATGTCACTGTCATCTACCAGCTTACAGATGTGTCTTTAAATGCCTGCAATACATACATCAGTGTCAAAAAACAAAGAAGTTAAATTTTTTTTTTTTCTTTTTGACTTTCCTAACATTTACAATATCCAAATTACCTAAATTCAATGCCATTCAATTTGCAACTATTGGTACAGTATGAGCATAACATTGTCATGCTAATAATCTAAAGAAAAAAATAGCTAGCAACTGCATGCTTCTTTCAATCATCTACAGTAACACAAGATCAGTATTTGATGGCTAAAGAGACTTTTAACCCATTGGATCCAGGTTACATGACTATCGTGTCAATTTGGCTGTGGGCTGGGTGATAGAATGTGCTGTCATGGAAAAATCTGGCTGTTGGCCAAGTGACAGGAATATGCTATTATGGAAAAATTTAACTGAGCCAGGGTGACAGGAAAGACTCTCCATGAGTGCAAAAAGCTCTTGGAGGAAGATTTAACTTGGGTATTTAGGAAAGGGCTCTTGCAGTATTTCCTCCTGTGAGTGAGTTTAGAATGAACTGTGAGCCATGGCTGGAAGAGCCCCTGCTCCTCAGAGGACAATACGTCCATGCTCAGGATCCTATTCCTGCCTACCATGACCAGCGGAGGAGGGTGAGTTACAGAAAATTGAACAAACTATTAAAAAGTGATACTAATATCAAAATGCTAATTATTGTTAATGTTATTGCACAGAGTTGTAAACTATCTAGACAGATAATATGGGGACTTTGCAAGAAACATTCTATTACCTTCTAGATACAACCTATCAAATGACAAATTAGCCCTTGGAAGATGGCAAGAGCAAAAATGCTTTATCAGAAAAATCAACAGCAACATTGTAAAAGGGAGGCAAGGAGTCTTGATCCTGCACATGAGTGTTCATGCAGTCCAGGCCCTACAAGCCAGACATCCAGTAGAGTTGACACTTATGCCTAATGCCCAGATTTTGGGCCACATCTGGGCAGCTAGGAATCTGGATTCCATGAGTTAATAGCTAAAATGTTTGGTTTCTTATATCAAAATATATCCCACTCTGACGGGTGTGCAGCTTGTAGGCAAGGTGCAAACATTCATATGGTTATTTTCTGTTTTTGCATTATCATTTTTTTTTTTTCCATTTTCCAATGTCTATATTTTTTAATGAATCCAAGAAATCCAAAGGCATTTCTATTAAAAAATTATTGCCACCATGAATGCAGTACTATTTGTCAAGAAAAAATGACCGCTATATACCATTCCTGACTTTAGATTTTTTATTTAACTATGGTTTGAATTTTGGATCTTGAACCTTCACCATGCTAGTGATTTGTGGTACAATATAAAGGATTCATACTGAATAAATTTAAACAAAACAACACAGAAAAACAGAAACAGGCATACTTAGGTTTCTCCTTGTTCTTCCCCTCTGTTTTATTTATAATGTGATAAAATACTCGTGTAATGCAGGGTAGGAGTTCAACTAACGTTGTTTCTTAAATTTAGCCAACGCCAGGTAAGCTGCATTAACACAACCACAATGAATAACTCCCAGTGAAAAATGCTCTAACTGCTGGTTGGTAGCTGTAGCAGCGAATGCCCACTGTCAGGGCTTGTTGGGCAACCCTATAGGAGCTTAAGCCAAGAACACAAGTATTTTGCATATGAGACACCTGGCTACGGTCCCTATTCTCGCCACGCCAATGGTGAGATGTCCATAATTATGGGTTAAGTCCATTTTTGACATTTTCGATGGTATAATAAGGTTATTTATTTTCATTTTTTTTGTTTTTTTCCTTTTCTTTCTTTTGTTTTAACCTAATAATGGCATAGTTGCCAGGGCCATACTGAGTAATGTATTAGAAATTCCTTTTAACTAATGCAGCCAGGACCAAACAACTGCACAAGTGTAAAGCATGCACAAATTACAAGCAGGCTTGACCACACGACTTTATCACAACATTAGGGTTATGAAGTGAGAGAACACCATCCAGCATCTCCTAGCGTGAATGGGTTAAATCCAATTTCTTTAAAATTTCATCTAATTTTTTTGTTTTTAAATGGGAAGAAATTATATATGATGCATTTATCGCATCTGATCTTGAAACCTTTACCAATGGGTATGCTCTCAAAATGAAAACAGAAAGAAGTCGACTTCCTCCCATTGGCCGCACTTCTTCCATCTGGCATTGTGAATACAGTACAAGATTCTCAGAATGCCATCCGAGGATACTTATTACCCATTACAAATACTGCCAGTACTAATGCATGATTAAAAATGCTTCTCAAAGCAAAGAACTGAGACTACCCAACACTTCAATCATAAGCTACTGCTGCTATACATGATCTGAATTAATTTTTGAAGACAAGACTGTTTTGCTACTTTTACGTATTTACCAACTTTTGACAATAACTGATGAAATTTTCAATCCCCAATTTTCTCTATATAAAAATTTTTCTTTTAAGAGCTTTCATAATGTGAATTTAGCAACTTCTGCAAGGACAGAGTTGGCACAAGTGATGTAGATTTATCAAACCGAAGTTCATCTGTAATTTTATGCCAATCATATCAGAAGTCTTTAATGGTATTGTGATGTAAGTATAGAATGTTCATGATCTAATCCCTGATTGCCATGACTGGTAGCAAAAGTTGTATAACAAAGTTGAATATCAGGAACAAATAAAAACATGGCACAAATAATAAAATATTACTTATTGATATTATTACTGAACTGAGTTATGGACTACCTAAAGAGATGATATGGAATCTGTGCAAGGAAAACAGTCTATTACCATCTGGATAAAGAATATCAAATGACAAATACAGATATTGGCAAATGGGAAAAAAGGCTTATGCAGAAAAAGAGAAAACAACATTGCAAAGAGGAAGCATGGAGTCTTGTCACTGCACAGGAGTGTTCATGTGCACCCAGCCTACAAGTCACACTCTTGATACACTAGCTTCTCACGTAGGCCTAATACCTGGATTTTGAGCCACATGCACGTAGTGAAGCACCCAAATCCAAGGAGTTAAGGGTTGGTGTTTAACAAACAGTAGACCAACCCATAAACAAGTAAGATTCTCCCTATTGAGATCATACTGTACCTCTAAACACAATCAAAGTACATACCTACATATTCAGACAGGTATTAGTTGTCAAACTACAATTTTTTCAAAAGAGTCTTACGGTTCAACTCATTATCAATGTTTATCATAAAGCTGTGTCATACAAATGGTACATTACAGGTTTTTCACTGAACAAGTTAATCCACTCAATCCAGAGCAATGTCCTATCCCATCATGGAAGCCTATCCCAGAATGATAGCCCATCGTGCCGTGTGAGGTCAGACCTGCTCACAGCTGCACAAGGTTTAGCCCTGGCTGTATTCAGTCAGGAGAATCAGCCCTTCAAATGTAGGCTTAAAAGCCTCTTTTTAGCCTCATTGCCTAAATAATTATTCAAGTGACAGACAAGCATGTAGAGAATAGGGTAAATTTGTTTTCCACTCTTCTAAAGTTTCTTAGGAGCAGCTGACTCACACAAACCATTTTATTGCTTATATGGTGGCAATAACAACTTATCACTTAAAAACTACAATTCACAAATATACATTTACAAGAAATGCAAAGTGGAAACAAGAAAAAATGTGTAATCTAATTAAGGAGTCATTACACAGCTCATGACAAAAACTACTCGGTTGTAAACTTTGTTCAGACTTCAAAATTGTGATTGATGTTTCCCAACACAAAAACTGATGCACCAGATTCCGATACATATATGCATATGCTTATACATATACATACATATACATACATATACATATATATACATACATATACATATATATACATACATATACATATATATACATACATATACATATATATACATACATATACATATATATACATACATATACATATATATACATACATATACATATATATATATATATATATATATATATATATATATATATATATATATATATATATATATATATATATATATATATATATATATATATATATATATATATATATATATATATATATATATATATATATATATGTACATATGTATGTGTATGTGTATGTGTATGTATATATATGTATATGTGTATATATATATATATATATATATATATATATATATATATATATATATATATATATATATATATATATATATATATATATATATATATATACATGTTAACTATTGCCAGTAATGAACCATTCATCGTAATGAGTTTACCTTTTGGTGGTGAAGCACATGGTGTCGGTGGGAGAATGTTCCTCTTTCTACATCCTGGCCTGAGAGACGAACATGAGTTCCTTCCTTGAGCAGAGAACCAAAAGCCATGGCTTCTCCCAAGGCCCAGTCAGCTGTGCGAGATTCAACCATTTCCATGCGGCCTAAACCAAGAAAGATGTGAAGAGTTATAACTGGTCATATCAACAACATATAGCGATAACTTTCAGCATTCATTAGATATGATTCAACATTCAGTGCCATAAATACTGCAGAAGGCATTTCAAATAATGTCTTTTCAACTAACAACATGCTACCAAAATAACATAAGCCTTACTGTTGAGAATACGTTGGATGCCTCTGTGGATAACAAAGTCACTGGCATTAGGAGGAGCACTTGAGAACTTTTTGCCAATGTGCTTGAGAGTGTCCTCATGAACACCCGTGGGAGATATCTTCAGGGGATCCTTGCCCTCAAAGAAGCCGGACCAAGGTGAGTCAATCCAATGTTTGTTGAACACCTGAGTTTCTTGCTTTGCCACAGAAAAGGCAGTCTCGAGAATCTTTTCATATTTGTCCTTTACTTCCTGTTATCAAAAAGAAATCAGTGGATATAATTCAAAATGTGATTGATGTACCAATAGCTACAAGACCATATAAATTTTGCTTTAAATGAAGTCTTCATTTCCTCTAACAAAGATCTTTTCCATTTACAATATTCCAGCTGCCAGTTCTAGAATTCATATTTCTTTGGGATTGATGAATCATGCTGGATGCAGATTACAGTAAAAAGATGAGGTTTACCTTAACTTCCTCTGGAGTTACAACCCCTTCACTAATGAGCTTATCTCCATAAAGTTCAATCACAGGCTTCAATTTACGAATCCTAGTGTACATGAGTGGCTGCGTGAACATAGGCTCGTCAATTTCATTGTGACCATTACGTCTGTAGCACACCAAATCAATGACAACATCCTGAAACAGATAGAAAGAAACATTAATTAATAATTGTCTATGGTCTTCAAAGGTTAATCACAAATACATACCAGCAAAATGCAAATTTACAATTTCATCATTTACACTAACCTTGTGGAAAGTGCTGCGCCAGTCAGCTGCAACATTACAGACATGCATGACCGCCTCTGGGTCATCAGCATTTACGTGGAAGATGGGGGCATTGACGACGCGGGCCACATCTAAATAAATGTAAAAAAATATGAAGTATATTTGAAATTAATAACAAGAGAGTCCAGAAGAGAAAAAGAGAAAAGAAAACAAAATGACTTAACCACCAACGATACAAAAAGACAAGTTTACTAAATCTAAATTTGATAAGTATGTATATAAACTTTGTAACAAATTTTGCAAAATCGTACCAGTACAGTAAGGGGAAGAACGTGACATGCGAGGGTCAGTTGTAAAGCCAATCTGGTTATTGACAACAATATGAATTGTGCCATGGGTGGTGTACTCTGGGAGCTCTGACAAGTGGAAAGTCTCATAAACAATGCCCTGGCCTGAGAAAGCAGCATCTCCATGAAGAAGAATGGACAGCACCTAAAAGACACAAAATAATATCTGTGAACAGACTCGGGAACACTTCCTTTAATCATATAATCATATCATTGAATAAAAAATTCACCGTTAATCAACAAGGTGACAAATATCCTTGTTGAATCAAAAGTGTAAACCCTAGAATACATTACCTTCTTGCCCTCAGAGTCTCCATGGTAGAACTGCTCAGCTCTTGTCTTGCCCTGAACAACAGGGTCACATGCTTCCAGATGGGATGGATTGGCAACAATGGCGAGACGGATATTTTTGTTAGTCACGCGATTCAGTCGCTCTTGGTAAGTTCCCAAGTGGTATTTTACATCACCTGAACCCTGAAAAATTACAAAGAAAAAGATAAATTCAACATTTCTTCCCAGTAGAACAAATATGAAGTTAAACAAAAATACTAACCACATAGCAATAATCTTTAAGTCCTTTCTTTGAATCTGGGTTAATCACAGAGATGATAGCCACTTATTAGGACAATTATTTACTTCACATTCTTTAAGTGAATATCTTACATTCAAAAGGATATTTCACTAAATTCTTTCTCAATTACCTCATCAGCACTCTCGAGTCCAGCAAACTGAGTGAAGATGTGCTCAAGGGGCTTCCTGCACACGTTGGCCAGTACATTGAGGCGGCCTCTGTGGGGCATTCCCATGACAAAGCTTTCCACTCCAAGGGAAGTGGAACGGTCAATCACCTGTAGTTGCAAATAGAGCATGCTAAGTTGAACACAGTCAAGAGAAAACCAGATTTACTGATAAAATATAACCTTTATAAAAGAATATAAATTTCATTTGCATCACTAGTAACAGTTACACTAACCTGTTTCATTGCAGGGATCAAGATCTCACAACCTTCCAAGCCAAAGCGTTTCTCCGATGAAAATTTACGGGCCAAGAATGCCTCAAACCTACAACAATAAAAAGATATTAACTAGTATCAAAGGGCATCTCATTCTAACCCAGCATCTACAGCATTATATATTTGATAAGCTGCCATATCAAAGAGCTGTATCGCATTCCTCCAGATACAGAAAAAAAATCATGACAAATATCTAATTATGAATAGAGTTTTATCTTTTTTATAATCATAACATACAAGGCCAAACTCTTTCGCTTATAAAGTTTAAAATCAATACATGAAAAATATTCAAAATTTAAGGCGAAGTTCATACCCATGTGAGCGAGTTAATCTTGCAAGAAGGAGACGTTTCTCCATAGAATCCATTGTCATTACACCTGGCGATTCAAACTTCTGACGAATCCAATTACATTGCTCTAGTGAATTGATAAACATGAATTCAACACCTGAAATGAAAAGATTAGCTTTAATATACTTTAAACATGAGAGAGAGAGAGAGAGAGAGAGAGAGAGAGAGAGAGAGAGAGAGAGAGAGAGAGAGAGAGAGAGAGAGAGAGAGAGAGAGAGAGAGAGAGAGAGAGAGAGAGGGAGAGGGAGAGGGAGAGGGAGAGGGAGAGGGAGAGGGAGAGGGAGAGGGAGAGGGAGAGGGAGAGGGGGGAGGGAGAGAGAGGGAGAGGGGGGAGGGAGAGAGAGAGAGAGAGGGAGAGAGAGAGAGGGAGAGAGAGAGAGGGAGAGAGAGATTTGATTTGATTTGATAATATTTATTTACAGAACAGTGTACATGCCCTGTAAAAAGCCAGGGTAAGATGCTACCGCATCTATCCAACTGGCTATGCTTATATTTATGTAAAGGGCTATTAGTCAAACATTAGTTCTACATGCCTGAAGGGCTGTGTCATTATGCATACATTATTCACATATCATCTAGTTGGTAAAAAACCTTTTATATCCCTAATCATATCGAAGACAAGACCAGTGTCTATGATAAAATTAATATAATCAATAAGTGCTGGTCTCTGGACAGTGCTATTTGATCGATAGGATGCAGTTTTTGAGCAACAAAGTAAGTAATGTGTAAGATTATGCGACTTGGGCGCCTTGCACATTTTGCATTGGTGATACGTAACTGGCTTTGCCTCCAAGACTGCATCCTGTACATAATGTATAGTGTATTGATACCCTATGCGTAGCCTGGTTAGCGTGACCTGCTGTCTCCGAGACAGTCCATCGTAGTATTTATATGGTTTGTCAGCATCACATGACCTGACAATACTATCATAATGCCAGATGGTACCATGTCCACTTTTCTTCAATTTTTCAGTGGTCCATACCTGGCCCTCATAATCTCGAAGACAGCTGATAACACGTTTTTTCATTTGACTGATAGATAGCGGTATTACATAATATGGTTCTTCATGGGAAAGTGCTTGCTTTGCTAACTTATCTACGTTGTCACAGGTTGATATCCCTATATGAGAAGGTATCCAGTATAGTGATACTTGTATACCCTGCTCGGATAGGCTAGCGATTTGGTGAATGGTATTGATAGTTACCATGTTTTCTGGATTAAATGTTGTAAGTCTATACAGTGCACCCTGGTTGTCAGAGAAGACAGCTAGGTGTCGCTGCTGTTCAGTGCCTTTTTTGATGGCATGGTATATTGCTACTGACTCGGCATCAGTTGTGCTTGTCCAGTTGGAAATTCGCACACTTTCTTGAAGACCAATGTCGGGAATTAGTACACCAATCCCTGCTGCTCCATGAGGATCAGTAGAAGCATCACAGTAGATTGCAAGTGGGGGGGTACCCTGAGGGGGATGGAGAATTTCATCTATATATTTCAAGTAATGGCCTTTTAACTCTGTTATTGAAGTCATGGATTTTGGCCCTGTTAATTTATCAATATGTACGTTAACATGTGATCTATGCCATGGTGAAGTAAGCGTTGCTTCTGGGATGTTGATAAAATCATTGTTCCACACACTGAAGCTGAGAATGGTCTGAGCAGTCTTGGCCTTCCATTCCAAGTTTGACTTTATGAGATTGGAGTACCGAGGCCGTCGGACATGCCTAACTCTACAATTAATCTCATTAGACAATGCAAGGGAAATATGAGGTTTGGACTGAATCTGCAGAAGTCTGATGCCGAGTATGGTGTTGACTTGGGTAATACGGCTGTGAATTGACGGGAGATCAAGCTCTTTCCTCATGACAAGAACTTTAGCAGTTATTGGGCAACCCAAAATGACTCTCATGGCCTTGTTCTGTAAGATTTCAAGGGGTTTGAGAACATTTTGTGGCAACATACTAAGAACCGGGCTCGCATAGTCTATCATGGACCTAACAAGGGAAATGTACATCAATCTTAGGACTCTTAGGGAAGCACCAACGTATCTGTTACTTATGTATTGTAAAGGTCTTAAGCGCTCCAGGCAGCATTCTCTGATGTTTTGAACGATTTCCCGAGTGAAGCGGGAATTGCGGGACATGAGGTGGGGAGCACTCACCATAACACCTAGATACTTATAGGTGTCAGTTTTTGCAATAACTTGCCCACCTAATCTTGGAATATATGACAGTTTGTTTGATCTGGAAATATACTTAGTCTTGACAGGGTTGATTACGAGTCCAAGGGAAGTGCACTTTTTACTGAATCCCTGAAGAACATACTCCCCCCTATCAAATACCTGAATGAGAACGTCATCAGCATAGGATGTGATGCTGCATAGGTCTCCTAACTCACTATTTAGCTTGCAAAGAGAGTGCATAAGAATGTTAAATAGTGAAGGGGACAAAACTCCTCCTTGTGGAGTTCCTAACTCGAGTTCACCATAATTACTGTAGGTGCCTTGGTAACATACTCTTGCTCTTCTCAAAGACAGATAATCCTTTATCCATAGCAGAAGCTTGCCCTTAACTCCTAGGAGAGTTAATTCATGGAGGATTGCAGTAGGGGAAGCTCTGTCAAATGCACCCTTGAAATCTATGAAGTAAGAAGCCTGTGCATTACTTCCACTGAGGTACTGTGCCAGGCACATTTGTGTTCCTTTTCCCTTTTGGAAACCAAAGACTGATGGGTGAATTTGATCTTTGATCTGGTGGAGCAGGCGATTGAGGAGGATCCTTTCACAGGTTTTAGAGAGACAGGATGTCAGAGAAATCGGTCTAAATTCATCAGGACACCCTGGTTTTGGGATAGGAATAATGGTGGCTTGTTTCCAGGAAGTAGGCAAGATGCCTGTAGAATAAGTTAAGTTGAAAAGATCAAGGAGAGGATTTCTTCCCTGTACCTGTACCTTTGCAAGGAGTCGGATGATGTCGTAAGTGATTCCATCATCCCCAGGTGCAGTGGATTTGCTAGTTTTAATGGCTGCAAGAAGTTCGTGTCTTGTAAATGGTGCATCAGCCTCATCTAAAAGTCGGCACTGATAGTTAATTTCATTTTTGTGTTTTGACTTAAGGGAGCATCTACGAATGGATAATGGAAGATTATCGAGAGAAGAGTTTTCGCAGCATTTACTGAGGATTGACAAAGCTACCCTTTCTGGATGAGGGTGGGGAGTGACATTGTGTGCATTGCCTTTAATCTTATTGATTTCCCTCCACACATTACTCATGGAGCTCGTGGAGTCAATCGATTCTGCCCAGGCATACAATCTCTCTTCCCGCTTTTGTGTCATTATCTCATTAAGTTTTTTACTAAAGAAAACAAGGTCCCTAGCTAAGTAGGGATTTTTCCCCAGGTTTTTTAGCTGATTTACTGTAGACCTTATTAACTTTCTAAGTAGCTTTATTTCCGGATCTTTGTTAAGGTGATATGCTCGTTTGCCTCTGGAGGATGAAGACCTATGTTTGACAGGGTTTCTGGGTTGGAGTTGGGTGATGAGGTTACCAACTTGTTGACAGAGAGTTTCATTAAAGTGATCAAGGCTGGCAGGAATATAGTGTTCATACCAGCAGCCAATCCTTTTAATAAACTCATTATGATGTTTAGTGGCAAGATGGTATCGAAGACGTGGCTGGGGCGGGCTTCTTTTAGCGAATGGGAGGGTGATACTTAATGCCCAATGATCACTGACTAAGAAAGGGACAACTTCCGCAGTGCATGGGAGTGGGCGCTGATTGTATAAGACTATATAATCTAATTTGCCACCTAGATAATGAGTCTTTTCAAAGGGGCACAATAGGTGTATGGGATCACTGGTGTTTTGAAGATAATCATAATATACCTTACCGTTTTTACCTATGGTGCTTCCCTCAGAGCCAAGGAGAGGATGACGGGCATTAAAATCTCCACACAGTAAGACAGTAGCATTATGTATCATACTGTCGGGAGGTTTAGGTACCACTTCACTATCATGTGGGTTATATACATTAATGATGGTGATGGTTCTACCATCAAGAAATATTTTAACACCAAGATATTCAGCACTTGCATTGTCACGGTTGTCATCGATCACTTTTGATGGGATACTATTTTTTATGTAAATACCAAGTCCTCTTGCAGAAGGATTAGCAATATTAGGTTTGTCGTGATATGTGTATCCTGCAATTTTTGCATAACGAGCATCAGTTCTAACTTCCTGGAGGCAACACACATCAACATCTTCCGAGTGAAGATACTGAGCGAGGGTCGCCTTGCGTTTCTGTAAACTGTTAATGTTCCAGGTAATGCACTTTAACAGATTATTTTGATCCATCGATCATCACTTGACCGTTTCCAAGGCCCACTGGATGTTGTCGTTGCTCGAGGAAGAGCGCAAAAATCCTCTCCTGGAATTGCACCATCTGTTGCTGCATCATGAACATCATCTGCTCCATCTGCTTGAACAACATTTGTATCAAATCTTTCATTTCCCTGTTGGATTCTTGCTTTTCCTGCTGCGGTGAGGGAGGAGCTGGAGCTGGTGATGGCGTCGGTGCTGCAGCTGGCACTGGAGCAGGAGCTGCAGATGGTGCTACAGCTGGCGCTGGAGTGGGTGCTGCAACTGGAGTAGAAGCTGCAGCTGTCGTTGGTGTTGCAGCTGGTGCAGGTGCTACAGCTGGTGATGTGGCCGGTGCCATGGCTTTATTTGCAGAGGCTTTCAGAGTTGACCTCTGCAGGTGTGGGAATTCCCGCACGTCATTAAGACGAGGGGCTGGGCGGGGTTTATTGGGGGGAGGGGCTGCCTGCTTTTTTTCATGTGTTGTCCTTCTGTCTTTCGGGTAGTAGGCGCATAATGGCGAGTTGGCATTATGCTCCTGACGGCAGTTCACACATTTCCGAGGGATGATTTTACCTTCAGAAATTTTCTCTGCGCACTCTGAGCTTTCATGCGAAAGAGCGCAGTATCGGCACCGCGGTGCCTCTCGTGGACACGCACGTGCCCCGTGTCCCCACTTGGAGCAATGGGAGCAAAACGGGGTCAGAGATTTGAAGATGGCACATCTAAAGGGTGCCATGCCCTCCACCATTTTGATAGTTTTGGGGATTACCTCCCCCTCGTATGTTATGATGACTCTCTGGGTCATCAATCCATTGATCTTCATGCGTTTGGCATGTACGACGCGTTCATTGTAAGACATCATTTCATTTGTTTCGATTTCTCTTGGGACGTCGAACACAATAACATTTGTGCACTTCCCTTTTCCATACACTTTCGCCTTTTCTAAAATTTCGCCACCTGCACCGGCAGTGGTTATGTGGGCAAGAATTTGTTCATTTTTACATCTCACATACACATTGTTTCTCCCAATCTTAAGTTCAATGGACCCCTTTGTCTTGTTGTATGGGTCCAATTTTAAAGCCTGGGATACCCAGCGATACTTATCCCCGTGTGTCCGAAGCTTTGTGTCGGCTTTAAAATGCGCGCACAGGTGTCCAGGGGGCGTAATTTCTACAGAGTCAGGTAGTAGTCTTTTTGCTTTTTTCTTTATTGGTTCCTGGGGGAGGCCACTGATATCTTCCTCACGGAGGACACCATATCTACCCTCGGTTTCCATGGGCGTGTCTGTCATTGTTTCGTTTGAGGTCGGGGTCATTTCCTGAAGAAACAGGGCCCGACCTGACCTCCCTGTGCAAACCCAGGTGCACACACGGGCCGCTTACGCCGCGCCCACAAGGCACATCTGTGTCCGTACGTAGTTTTTTCACTTATTTTACTTCACTATATGATATTTAGATCACTTTAGATTCAGATCAAATGATCATGTGAACATTATCGCGCACTGCAGCAATCCACAGCTGGCAGGTCTATGAAGACCTAATAGTCAAGGTAACACAAATCCCGTAAGGACAGGTCAAGGTCACAAGAGGTCACACAGCACGTCTGCACACTATGGTGACAGGATGATGACTGAGGGGGAGAGAGAGAGAGGGAGAGAGAGAGAGGGAGAGAGAGAGAGGGAGAGAGAGAGAGGGAGAGAGAGAGAGGGAGAGAGAGAGGGAGAGAGAGAGGGAGAGAAAGCAAGAGAGAGAGAGAGAGAAAGCAAGAGAGAGAGAGAGAGAAAGCAAGAGAGAGAGAAAGCAAGAGAGAGAGAAAGCAAGAGAGAGAGAAAGCAAGAGAGAAAGCAAGAGAGAAAGCAAGAGAGAGAGAGAAAGAGACAGAGACAGAGAAAGAGAGAGAGACAGAGAAAGAGAGAGAGACAGAGACAGAGAAAGAGAGAGAGACAGAGAAAGAGAGAAAGAGACAGAGAAAGAGAGAAAGAGACAGAGAGACAGAGAAAGAGAGAAAGACAGAGAAAGAGAGAAAGACAGAGAGAGACAGAGAAAGAGAGAAAGACAGAGAGAGACACAGAAAGAGAGAAAGACAGAGAGAGACAGAGAAAGAGAGAAAGACAGAGAGACAGAGAAAGAGAGAGAGACAGAGAAAGAGAGAAAGAGAGAGAGAGACTGAGAAAGGAGAAAGAGAGAAAGACAGAGAGAGACTGAGAAAGAGAGAAAGACCGAGAGAGACAGAGAAAGAGAGAAAGACAGAGAGAGACAGAGATACAGAGGACAAGCAGACAGACTCAGACACAGAGAAAGACAAAGAGCAACAAACAAACAAGCAAACTCACCAATAGAGCTACAATAGGAGAAAGATGAAGACTAATTTACATAAAGATAGACACACAAAAATATATCCAGGTAGAGAGAAACACAGCCAGACAGACATGTACTCAAATACAGACAGATAAACAGACAGACAGGTACTCTGACATACATACAGACTGACTCAGACACAGAGAAAGACAAAGACCAACAAACAAACGAGCAAACTCACCAATAGAGCGGCAATAAGCATTTTCTAATCTCTGGATGATCTCCTTGAGTGGCAGCTGTCTTTCCTTGCCTCCAACATAAGTTGACATAGGCAACTTAAATGAGCGTTCCATATCTTCTTCGCCTGTTTTAATGAGCAGGTCAAGTCATTAGTAAGGTTTAAGATACATAAGTATAGATAAAATGTTTACTAGTATTTTATATATATCCAATGTTTTGATAAATTAAAATTTTCAAATTAATTACTTCAGTTGTGTCATCTATTACAACTATATATACATAATCTTATATACATACATTTTATGTCATTCTCATGATCTCTATATCAATAACAAATATGTTTCCAAATATGTCATACCATCTAATCAAGTTAACTAAAAAGAAACAAACCACAGGCAAACCATAACAGTATCATACGCAACTATTCTCTCCCCCATGCCAGGGATAAAACCAATCTTCTGTGTTTTGTCTCTACTCTTAAATCACTTCTGACGAGATGGGAGGGGCTTAATAAACTGAAACTTGGGCTTTCCCCTGCTTCTGAACATGCACACATTCACTCTTATTTTTCAGCTTAAGGCTTCTATGAAAGACAATGCAATCATGGAGATAGCTTGAGCAATTTCAATCATAAAGTAATATGTTCAGGCTGAGAACCAGTGGCCTGTCAACAGAAACTGAGATTCCCTAGTTTTCTAGACAATCAATCACTCTCCATCCTGTAAACTCAAAGAACAAAAGGTGACATGTTAATCCAACCCCGGATAGTGCTGGCTTGAAGAGAAGAATTGGTACGAAAGCAAGATACATCCTACATAGAAAACTACGGGGATTGAAAAGTAGAGAACCAGCAAAAACAAGCTGCAGAAGAATTAAACAGTGAAAGTATCAACATATATTTGTAAATTTCAATACCTGAAATTATCGATAGGAAGTCAGAGAAAGAGAGAGTGGGGAGAAAAAAAGACATGCAGCATTACTCCACGTAACAAAAACTTATCAGTTTGATCACCTAGTATCTCTAGTATCAGTAAAATCATGAATGTCATGATTACCTTATACAATTGTCAATGCTCTCACAAGGTACTATACTGATGTAAAAGATTTTTTACAAACACTGAAAAATTTTACAATATTTCTTTCAACATTATATATCTTGATCTAGATTAGTGAAAAGTAAATAAAATAAGAAATGGAAACAAATCATAAACATACATAATATACAAAAATTTGGCAACAATAATCTTATTGAACAGACATTACAGTGTAAGGAAAACCGCTTGAGTTGCATGCTTATATTTTCTGAAATTCAACTCGGTTTCTTCAAAATAATCATAAAATGCCTATCTGCAAAATCAAATGCCACTAATAATTATAATCTACGTGTTATTTTCCTTTAATATGCGAGTCATTACACTTTCCAAATATTAGCAAAGCACGTATATGGAAACTACTAAATTGTGCTGAAGCTCTTGGCTATACATTAAGCATCCCTAATTTTTCTAATGGAAGCCATTTATTAAATCCACAGTGCCATGTATGTTCCCACATACCATAACTTCCATTAAGGGAAAGCATTTCATAGCTAGTGCTGTGAAAATCCAAGCACAGTGAGTGTTGGGTCCAGATTCCCTTATCAAAGTTTACACAGGAATTTTTCTAATATTAGGAGCAAAATGATAAAATACATACCTTTTATCAAACATAGCATATCAATATCTTTAAAGCATGAGCAACCACTTATGACAGAAGAAGAATGTAAAATGCCATTTGAAACATGCTTCTAAACAAGTAAATATAGAAAAGAAACAACAGGTTACACGAGAGAAAACCGCTGAGAAAGGATATGCAACAAAGAACACTGAAGGAAACCTCAATCATATGAACAAGACAAGCCCTGAAAGAACACTGACAGGACCAACAAAAGACATCCTACTAACAAAAACTAGTGGCAATAGCAGGGCAGTGCAGCAAATATTAGTTATACAATGAACTTCTTAAATAATAACATGCTCAAAAACATATCATGATCCAGCAACATATTCAAAAACAAGACAAAGGCATACATCTTATAATCAGGACAAAACATTACTGTAAAAATAGGTTTATGAGCAAGCTTTTACCTAAGAAGTACAGTATACACAAACTGTTCACTTGATACTTATGATAATTTTTCTCATGTCTTCCCCTTCTGATGATGTATACCATCTTTTATTTCTGGCAGATTATTCCTTAAACAGATACACAAGGTCTTGGGATTTTGCAAGTAGCAACATAGTTAACAAATGCATCTAGTCATGAATAACATTCAAAATGGTAAGTAGTATATAAAGGAGCACTAAAAATCAATACTAATACGACCCAAGCAGATAAGAGGCATAAAAAGTTGACAAACTTCATTGATTCAGACCATTTCTGTGTTGCTCTTAATGTAGCACAATTTTGTTAAGCCCTAAAGGATGTCCATCCTACATTTAGGTACTCTCAGGTGAGGATGTAAAGGATGCAGGGTAAACTGTACCAATATTTGCTCAAGCAGCCGCATATTATTATACTGCTCTTAAGCCTGATAATGCAGAATTTTATCATTCGAATCTAGAAATGCACCTCATTCTGTGTAACTTGAATTAGAGTACACAGAAGTAATTGTTTAGAGCACTGATATTCCTTAGCTGCATCAGATCACATAAACAGTACACCATTTAGAGCTAAAGGATATACTGACAGGTGGCATGTTTGTACAGACCACAGTACAACAGAACTCCTTTCCAAGTGGCATGCTCCAAGCTGTGTGCACTAAACAATTGTTCACTTGTTTGGTCATAACCAAGAAGTAGGCTTAAGTTGTAAAGTATATCAATCAGTAGTGTTGGCTTCTGCAGAGGAGTTAAGTCTACACAATGGTCTAACAAGGGAAAGGAATGTTAAAATCATAGCCATGAGATGCAGAAGAAATGTATCAAAACTTCAATGGCAAAATTTTTCTACATAATAAGCTACAATCACAAATCTTGATGGGTGAAATAAACCCAATACATCATCTAACATGTTGAACCAACATTCAATTAACCCAATGTCGATGGGAAAATGGTGATTTCCCTTTGACAATGCTTGGTTAAATGTTTCTACATATAGATGGCTCTGCCAATGCTTAGCCACAAAGGAGTCAATTAGTAGATCTTGCGACCTCACTTTTCCTTGAAAAAGCGGGAAAATGTTGTTGTTTTTTTAACTAAAGCTATTAATATTGACACTTATTTGTGTTATAAACATTATAATTACTATATTGTTACTGACATTACTAACAGCAGTATTAAATACTAGAAAATATCAAAAATCAAGGAAAAGGGTAAACATGTGAGACAGATAGTTCGCATAATTGGCTCATTGGTGACAGTACTTGTGGAGCCATCTATATGTAAAAACAAATGCTAAATTCAACACCCACAATGGGCAATGGCATGTATGTACATGCCATGCCCTGCAGCTTGGGTTAAAAATATAATTGGAAAAAAAAAAAAAAAAAATAGTTAATGCACTAAACCAGACCATAAATCAACATATTAAATTTTAGCATACTGATTCATGCCCAGTCCCCCTGTACCAAGCACACAGTCCCCAGTTTGTAACCCAAAGAACTATACAATTGGTGACTGGTGGTGCAATCATGTTATCATTACACCATATGATGGATACAAATATCCATAAATTTTTCCTGTCATAGTAGACATGAAATGTTTGCATACTATCTATACAGATTTTGTACTGCTTTCAGAATGTTCAGAATGGTCTCATCACGCACTTCTGCGGGTATATTTTGATGCCGTAAATAAAAGTTTCCGGGTGGCTACAAAATCGGCGTGCGGGGCTGGCCCGAACTCTGCCCGCACGCTGAGTCAGAGCGCGAGCCCCGATACAGCGTCACGCTGGCGGGACATCCCACCTGGCATTTTTTCCCCCAGGTGTCTCATCGTAAATGGGTTAACTTTTTTATAAGATTTTTTTTTTTTTTTTTTTTTTTTTTTTCAAGTTTTAATTCCATTTATAACAATGGTTATTCTTTGCTGTGACATGCTGCCTGTTCATTTTCTGTTTAGTGCATTAACAATGAATGCAGGTCAGCAAGCTTGCTAGATGATAACGCTACTGCTGCACCACACAGCATACAAGCAGAGAGGAGTCTACCAATTCCCTTGGCAGAACAAAAAGGAAAACAGTTGGATGTGAACTTTCAATAAACCCTTTCATTTCATTTCATTCCCATTTCATTAAATTCCTTTTCTGGAGTGATTGCAATGTAATTTCGGTGCATCAGTATTTTGACCCACTGGATCTGGGCACTTGGCTTACTTCAGTGGCGGCTCTCACAGGTGTGTGGCTTGTAGGATGGGCATACACAAACACTTGTGTGCAGTGTCAAGTGTCAGTGTCCTTACAGAATTTTCATGACAGTGTATTCCCGTCATCCTGGCCCTGAGCCAAATTTTTTCATAACAGTATGTTCATGTCACCTGGTCCTCAAGCCAAATCTTTTCATGATAGTATGTTCATGTCACCTGGTCCTCAAGCCAAATTTTTTCATAATGTGATCACATCACCCAGCTCCATGGAGTTAACCCACTCATGATGGGTGACATCCTATTTTATCATGGTTAGGCCATCCTGCATGCCAGGATAACATCTTATCACATTAAGCCTGCTCTAAGTTGTGTGCACCAAACAGTTCTTCACTGTTGCTTGGCCTTGGCTCTGGCTAAAAGCAGGGCTAGAGTTCTTAAGTTCAGTCTTCAGATTAGATCACTCTATTATGTGTTGTAAATACTATTGCAAACAAGGGCTCTTCAGTTGCTTCTGGGGTTCCTTCATCATTAACTTTATATTTTTTTTCTTGAATGATTAGGAACAGTTCCCCCTTTAAACCTGTTACACATCTACAATACAACTCATCACCTTAAGATCAATTTTTAACAAATGTAACCAGATCACATAGTGAGAAATTCCTGTACAGTAAAAAAGATATATATGTTTTTCTTTCCTTCTTTCTTTCCTTGAAAGTTAACATACTGACAACTTCTAATGAATATGTGAAGTAATAGGACTCTACTAGAGCAGTCTAAAATCAAAGAGAACTTTTTTTTTTCTTACAACTTAAACTTCTCTTAAAAATCACCTTCAATATTGATACTTGTTTCCATTCAGTAGCACATCTTTGTGATAAAGTACAGATTTCCAAGCAAATTTTCTTTGGTCTCTTCAATTGTCTGAAACTGAATTTTGACTTTAGAAACAAAAACAATTTTGTTTCATATGCTCAGACACTTAATAAATACATATATATTTTTAAGGTCTTCTGGCATTTGAGATGGAAATGTGAGGGAAAAGACGACCTGAGGCAGGGGCAAACAAAATTGTAAGCTGCACCAAATAGGCACACTAATTAAGACATATCCCCTTCAGCCATCACTTTTTGGTAGTTCAGAGTAATTTTTATCCCCAAGCATTGTACCGCACCTTTTCCCCACCAAAAAAAAAAAAAATTCACCCTGAAAAGTCACAAAATGCTGACAATATAAGAGACAATGAAAATTCCAGCACAGTATCTGCAAAATATTAGATGTAGTCTATCAGTAGTGTAGGTGACTATTAAAAAAAAATCTGATTTTGTTGTAAGTAAAGCAATATTTTCCCCCTTTTAATTCAACCCAATGATGCCAGGATGGCATGCCATGTCATGTCCACTGTGATTCTAGTTTATCAATTTTCTTTTATACAGATATGACTCCATAAGAGCTTAGTCATCAAATCTCACCTATTAAACCTTTTCCTTGACTTACAGATAAAAAAAAAAAAAAAATGCCAATGGTACTGACAATAACATATAATAATCCATGTCCAAAATAATTGTAATGACAGTAATGACATGGCTTTAATAAGCAATAGAAAATAATAAAAAAATTCCCAAAAATACAAGGAATTGGAATACCAGATGATTTCAGGCTCCTTGATGACTAAGAATTTGTGGAACCATATATGTCAACAAAATTCACAAAACAATTACTGTGGACAGTGCAATTGCCTGTCACCAATACATCAACTTCTCTATATACGAATCTTGAGTAAATAGTATACAAAGAAATAATAAACATCAAAACTTTCCATGGTAAAGCAGGCTTCAGCTGAAAATAATCAGCAGCATTAGCTTTAGGTTAGCATTAGTAAAAAGCCAAAAAACAATTTATACGTAACACATTGTACTGGGTTAATTATAAGCATCTGTCCTCACAGTGTGCCAGTGTTAATTCAAGTTTTAGCACCTCAGCATAGAACTAGATCCCCCGTACTTTCTGCTTGACGAAGCACATCAAATGGGTGGAGCCTAGTTCTTGTGGTGAGCAGGAGGGAAGTGGGGGGGGAGTAAGTGCGCTGTAGTAGTTGTTCTTCTTATGAGAGTTTTTGCCTCTTGGTCTATACTAATCTTTTTTTCTATTCTGGTGTAGCCAAATACAAGAACGGAAAAAGGAAAGAGATTAAGGCAATCTACAGGAAGGAAAAGAAGTATTCAACCTTTCTTCATTTTTGGGTGTGAGTATCATAAGCTGTCAAAACAGAAGGTACAAGAAAAGAACACAAGAAATTATGAAGGAGAAATGAGAGAGAAGACTTGAAAATCAGAAGAGGGGTTTTAGGTGAATGAAGATGGGAAGAAAATAGTAAAAGAAGGAAATAATAGGCAAGCAAACAGATATGGAAGGGTGAACTGATTGATAAGGAATTAAGAAAAATGATACAAATAAGAGTACCTAAAAAAATACCTACAAGTAAAAAAAAAAGAAAAAGAAGAAAAGGGAAGAAACCATGACTACCATTTATCCAAAAATCTGTTCCAAACTAAATTTGGAGAAAATCCAAGCTTATAAAAAATGCTTAGATAAAACACCATATCAAAGTCTAAGGAGAACCACTATTAAAAATATATATATATATGAATAGCTGAACACATTACAAAAAGCCACCAAGGAGTGAAAATCCAACCACTCCATAATTAAAAAAACAAAAAAACTGAGTACTCATGCAAAAAGTATGGGAAAATTTTCACATATTACCAAAATTTCCATATAAAGCTACAGCAAGCAACCATGCCCATGAAAAGAAAAAGCAATAATTCATGCTAAAGTTTGAGAAGGCTAATTCTGTCAATAGTGAATAATGAATTAATTAAATGGCAGTCACCATTCTGATAATCTAAACATGCCTAAAGAAAAAAAGATCTTGTGGGATTCTTACTAATCAACAAAAAATAAAAACCTATTAAAAAAAAACTAATCAGACCAATCAGGCAAAGTAAATAATAGAACACTAAAGTATCCATATTATGAAAAAATATATATATAAAAAATTGCAAACCAAAATACACAACAATCAACAAGTGTACATAATCTTTTCAAATGCAGAGAGTACGGGGATCTACACACCCTTACAACAAACCCAATTAATCATGCCTATTAACAATGCTCTCTACGCTCTGGTCCTTTCTGGTCATGAGCTCATGTCTTAGTTACCAGATGAGACTTACTGAAACGGTTCATATAATTGCGGACGACAAGCTGCCTGCCCTGGGAGGGATCCACTGTGTTGATGCCAAGTGGATCTAGATTAGCAATGCTGTGGCCGCGGATCTGTAGGGTAGACCATCGGCGTCATCCTAAAGCTATCTAAATATCCACATTCATCAGTGTTCATGTGCACCAACTTGGATAACTTGGCATTCGCTTGCACATGAATAATGTTGACTTACCCAAAATCAACAAGAACTGGTTCTCAACACCAACTTTTGTAAGCCTACTTAACTACCAGTTGGGAGAAATAAGATGCTTAAAGAAAGAAAAAAAATAATAATAGTAGTCCACATCCCTTTAGGGGTAATGCAATGAAGTACACAGAAAAACTTTGCATCCTTAATATCTGTTGCAGATCTTACCTGGTTAAATCCAATGGTGTTACACAAAAGACTACAACAAATACCCAATTCTGAATCAACCTGAACATATCAATCCGATTTTTGTTGCATGCTCTCAGTAAAGACAGACACAAATTGGTAAATCCCCTGTCATGTAGAGCAGTACTTATCTCAAGCAAGGCCACTACCACAGTGGATGAAGCACATCAGCTGCTACTAGAACAGACAATGTGTTACTGGGATACTAACAGTATTCAAAAAGAAGTTTAAAGAGAGGGAAACCCTGGGGAATGTTAGTAGCTACAGGCAAATCAAGCTAACATTGACAAAACCACTACTTAAAAGTACTGCAGGATTTTCAAATCATTTGAGCGATCTACCCGACTCTCCAGCTTGAAAATACCTTCCTCCCTTAGAAAAAACAATACACCACAGAAAGTATCTGCATGCACAGAGCCCTCAAAACATATGCACCTTTTTAGAGACATCTATTTCTAAATAAAATAAAAACTCCCTAAACTATAACTCCTGTTGTGCTAATCAAAGTTCAAACCTGATACCTTGCCAGCACTCACCTGTAAAACTACCCAATCAATCAGGTATGTATTTTGTAAAAGAAGAGAAAAGGAAAAATCTAACACCTAACACTTGATTATTATGAATTATTAGCATTACTGTCGGAAATTAACGACCAATTTTTACCAACATCTGTTCATCAATTTTAGGTTATCAAATAAGCCAGGTATTCTTCCAATAAGACAATATTTACATCTTGACTTATTCCACCTAAACAACTTATATACACTATGCAAAGAAAGGTTACTGGTGCATCACACATCCATTTTCCAATCAATTGTTTTATCTCAGACAGCCCAGTGACAATGCTGACGCACTCAACCATACAAAAGACACCATCACCATAACTGTACAGAAGTGCCGTGATTGCAATATTGTACAAAAGTGTCCACTAAAGGATGTCTAACCCACATCCCTGAGATGAGCTGTTTCTTACAGTTCATCTTAAAGGCATACCAAATGCATCAACATAGGAGCGGACTACTGTTCTGGACGGCAGCGTGGTGGGGGGACGGTCCTTGAGGGCTTCTCGGTCTATGCCAAGTGGATCCAACGCTGCTACCAAATGCCCACGAGCCTGTTATTATACCCGGGTATATGCTATATGTTAGTGCCTAAGGATGTTACTAAGATACATTCCTCACACTTAGAAAACAAATTATTTCTGTCCCAAACCTAATTTGCTTCCGGTGATTAGATATATATATTTCCTGATCTATAGAGAAGCATTTAACATAAAAACAAAAGAGAACAGGTATAGAAAGATACATAACACTATCCCCCCCCCCTATAAAGATGTAATAATATCTAATTAACTACTTATGTCAACCAAAAAAAATATAATGATTGATACCTTCATATCATTCTATCCTAATGTTTTCCCTAAGCCAAAAGCTACATACCAAGGAAAGCAAATTAGGTTTGTAACAAAACACATGCAAAACCATATCTTAACTCAAAACTGAATAAACAAAAACTCAAGGTACACCATTTAATACATAATAAAAACTGAAGGTATTCAAAATTGTAACTTTGAAACACCATGACACACAAACATCACTGCACAGATACTATCAAACAACCAATCTACCAAAATAATTCAATAACCTATAGTTCCACTGTCCTTTGACGTCGCTTTCCACATACGAAAGTATATTTAAATGAAAACAAAACATGATGTAACTTTCCT
>NC_091574.1:24262478-24269978 GCF_042767895.1 Penaeus vannamei | reverse complement strand
CACACTCACACTCACACTCACACTCACACTCACACACACACACACACACTCACACACACACACACTCACACACACACACACTCACACACACACACACACACACACACACACACACTCACTCAAACACACACTCACTCACACACACACTCACTCACACACACACTCACACACTCACACACTCACACACTCACACACACACTCACACACTCACACACACACTCACACACTCACTTTTTTTCTAGGGTTTCATAATATCAGAGTAAATTGATACCTAACAAACATAGCAAATATCCAAATATCCTGCTTCCTTGATGTATAATAAAATAAACAATAAGAGGATCAATTATAGCTATTAGAAAAAAAAATCTGAAAGAGATAGAACATTGTACATGGTGGTGATTCATCATAGCAATCCCTAAACACACAACCATGATATATGCTTCACATAAAATAACATATTAATCTGCTAGAAAAAAAAAAAAAATCTCCACTTAATGACCTTTCCTTAACTTTAATTGACCTAGCTACCTATCAATTTACACCTAAATTATCTAAACTAATAGAAGTGTTCATTGGGTGAGTGAGTGAGTGAGGGTGAGTGAGTAAGTGAGAGTGAGAGTGAATGAGAGTGAGAGAGTGAGTGTGAGTGTGAGTGAGTGTGTGAGTGAGTGTGTGAGTGAGAGTGAGAGTGAGTGTGAATGAGTGAGTGTGAGTGTGAGTGTGAGAGTGAGAGTGTGAGTGTAAGTGAGAGTGTGAGTGTGAGTGTGAGTGTGAGTGAGTGAGTGTAAGTGTGAGTGCGAATGTGGGAGTGGGAGTGAGAGTGAGAGTGAGAGTGAGAGTGAGAGTGAGAGTGAGAGTGTGCATGACAGTGAGAGTGTGCGTGTGCGTGTGAGTGTGAGTGTGAGTGTGAGTGTGAGTCTGCGTGTGCGTGTGAGTATGCGTGTGAGTAAGCGTGTGCATGTGCGTGTTAATGCACATATTTACTGTCTGTGTAAAATAAATCCTCATAGCTAGAATAAGAAATGCAAAAAAATAGGAATAAACTCACCTGATATGCCCTGATTATGCCTTGCACAGCCAAGTGGTCGTCAATAACTTTGTCGGAAATTTGAGCATCTCCAACCATGGGGCTGGTGCTCATGGCAGGGGCAATGGAGGACAAGGGGACATGGTGTGGGGTGGGTTCCGCAAGGGATGGAGGGGCTGTGTAGGCTGTACCTGGGGCTGCGCCAGCTGAGGCATTTCGGAAAAAGGTGTCCCATGACTGAAAAGTAAAAATGAACATTAGTGTTTATCCATGCATTTTTCGTTTTACCTGAATTCTTGCACTCTTTCTGTAATAGTCATTTAATTTCATGTTCAACTTTTTAGTGTTTGTTAAGTTATATATCACTTTAGTTTGATCTTTTTTACTTGTTTTTTTTTAGGCCTTGTTTATTCTAAGTTTACTAATTTTGTAAAGCCCATTCTAGGAGTTTTATGGCATTTTATAGTAATCCATATACTGGACTTCTTCCCAATAGATTAGCTTGAAAATTGACTTATGTTGATTATCCAAAATGTCACTTAATAAATCTGATGGTCCCAGCCCTGGTATTTCTCCTCTTGATATGATTGTTCTTCCATGCAATAAACCCATGAGATATAAACATTAGTTTTACAGCAACTAAAAAATCTGCAATATAAAGACTGTATTCCTTTCATGAAAATCAAACGAATAAATACGCTTATGAACCATTTAATGTTAGTCTACTTGGCACTTCATGGCAAGTCATTTCTTGTTACCACTCGGAAACTTAAAGTATTTTGGCTAATCTCCAAGTTAGGGATACCATGTCATAGGATTATAAATATGCATATATAAATACACATGTATATACGTATTTACATATATAGATAGATAGATAGATAGATAGATAGATATAGATATATACATATATACATTAGAAAATATGTATGAACACATGTATAAATGCACTTGCATATATATACATGTATTTATACATATCTATGCATATATTTATACATATATATACACATAAAATTATACATACATATATATACCTATATATATATATATACCAATATATATGCCTATATATTTATATACCTATACATTTCTATACCTACAAACATATACCTATATATATATATATATATATATATATATATATATATATATATATATATATATATATATATATATATATATATATATATATATACCTATATATATATACCTATATATATATACCTATATATATATACCTATATATATATACCTATATATAAATATACCTATATATATATATATATATATATATATATATATATATATATATATATATATATATATACCTATATATATATATATACCTATATATATATATATACCTATATATATATATATACCTATATATATATATATATATCTCTACCTATATATATATATATATATATACCTATATATATATATATATATACCTATATATATATATATATATATATATACCTATATATATATATATACCTATATATATATATATATATATATACCTATATATATATATATATATATATATATATATATATATATATCTATATATATATATATATATATATATATATATATATATATATATATATATATATATATATATATATATATATATATATATATTATATATATATATATATATATATGTAAATATATATAGGTAAATATATATACGTAAATATATATGCGTACGTACTTGTGCATACGTATATGTGCATACGTATATGTGCATACGTATATGCGCGTACGTATATGTGTGTACGTATAAATATAAATATACATATACATACACACACACACACACATATACACATGCACACACACACATATATATATATACATATATATATACATATACATATACATATACATATATATATACATATACATATATACATATATACATATATACATGTATATATATATACATATAAAAATAGATAGATAAATAGACTGATAAAAAATTACCCTTACATGTCAGACACATCTTATCTATCATTTCATAAACATGTGACATCTTCCTATTCATTTGCTTTGTTCTTTAGTTACCTTACTCATTTTCAATGAATAGAAAAAAAAAAAAAAAATGAAGAAACCAAAAGTAAAGAGAGTAAAGGCAAAAAATAGGGAAAAAAAAAAAATAAATAACACAAATGGCAAAATCCTTCTCGACAGAATACCTGAGGATACAAAATTCCTGCTAATAGGTCACTGGCTCCACTTAAACAATGAACATCAATTCTTTCCATTCACAACTCGGATTCCCAGCCAGAAGGGCTGCTTGATAAATATCTTCCCACCTATTATCAGTACTAACTCATTTCAATCAACTTTATTTAAAAGTTCTAATAAACTCTCCATTCAAATGCCTCTTAAGTCTTATCTACCAAATCCCAAGAGAAATCAGTTAGTACAATACAGCTTGTCTTCCGAGTATCCTACGACAAAGGCATAATCTCGAATGGTCTGACTATCCTAAAAGTTAAAACTATGGAGTGTGTGTGATGTACTTTGTACCCCTGGCTGCCACCCAATATTATGGTCTCGGCATGTGCCAAGGCTGAACATGTGACTGGGTGTTTATTCTTGGGTATCCAAAGTGGGAGTGGTTTCCTTCTTCTCTCTGGATCAGAAATCATTAGATGAATAGTGGTTGATTATGCATATTATGTATTGATTTTTTTTCTTTCTTTCTTTCTTTTTTCTTTCTTTTCCCTCTCCATTTTTCTAGCAAGTTTCATACTCTTGAAATAATCTTTATCACCAAAAATAAAAATATATGACCTTTATTCAAATAATACATTTGAATTCAATTACTTTTCCACAACAAATATCTTAACATCAGAGAGGTAACTGACCTGATGGCCAATGCAAGAAGAGTAAATTACACTGAGACCCAACACAATGATAAAGTCAAAAGGGAGTTCACAGAAAGAGAATAATGTTGGTACAATTTTAAGTCAAATAATCATACTTCTGTAAACTCTGTATAAAGACTGTAATAAAGTAGTAAAACAAATATGCGAGCTTAAATGGAAAAAAATTACATGACCCTGACAATGACACCAGAATGCTGGCACTGGTATTTCTTGTCTTGCTTATATGATAGGAATCATATACAATGCAATGTAAGAAAGATATCAAGGCTATACTAACATGACCAAAATGGTTTTCCTTACAGAATAACAAGACTGTAAGCAAGACCACAGCTTTGATCCCCTCCTTATCAAAATGCTATTTGTTGGCAGATTTCCAAGAATGCTTTAGTTACCCGTAAATATATTAAGAGACAGCAGGCAAAGAAAAAGAAAACCAGATGCAACAGGATGAAGAGCAGAATAGGGAGCCTGGCACACTGCCAACTGAGCTATCTTCTGTTATGCAACCCCAGGTTAGTACCATGACCCACACACCGCAATGCATCTTTTATTCCTTCCATCCTACCCTCCTGTGTAAATTCCTCTCATTATGCTATCAAAAAGTGTGGCAATAATCTGAACTAAATGATGTAAGTGCTTTATTGATCTATGCAAAATAAGCTGAGAAATACATATTTTGCATTCCAACAAAACCTCATTAACCTTTTTCGTAGAAAGAGGAATTGCTTCTTAGAAATTTTAAACAGAAAGCTACTACCTTGTAGCAATATCTTTAAAGACAAAATAAATGAATTATGGCCATTTGCCAACAGTAAAATTACATTAAGAAAAATAATGAATAATGGGAATGGCCTAAAACAAAGATTTCACGCATTCCGGACTAGGCTTAAATTTAGGAAGTCATCTAGACCACTATCTAGTCCAACAAATTTTATTCTCTCATTTCCTGCCAAAGAGGCCTGGAAAACTGAGAACATTTATCACAGGACAGGAAATATTCTATATAATACAGCAGCAAATAATTCAATCCCTCAAATCTTCAACAAAATCATCTACGAGGTTCTAGTAAACAAATACACATTCTGGAATTAAACAAAAAAATAAAAATAAAAAATAAAAAAATAAAAATATAGTAAACAAATACACATTCTGGATTTTTCTTTTAATAATAATAATAATAATAAAAAGTAAAAAATAAAAAATAAAGAAATGCAAGTACCACTTCATGTTCTAAGAATTCCTTTATATTCCTCAGCATGCACTTTCCATGGAAACCACATTAGCATCATTCTTGCTCAGCCTCTGTAATGGTCTATCATCATGTATATGTTCAAGTCTGTATTTCTCTTTTAATTTCATGATTCAAGTAACAATAGAGTGTGCTGGACTTGTCTTTTATAAAACAGTAACTACCTACACATTACTTATGAGTGAGTGAGTGAATGAGTGAGAGAGGATGAGAAAGGATAAGAGAGGGAGAGGAAGGGAGGGAGGGAGGGAGAGGAAGGGAGGAAGGGAGGGAGGGAGGGAGGGAGGGAGGGAGGGAGGGAGGGAGAGGAAGGAAGGAAGGGAGGGAGGGAGGGAGGGAGGGAGGGAGGGAGGGAGGGAGGGAGAGGGAGGGAGGGAGGGAGGGAGGGAGGGAGGGAGGGAGGGAGGGAGGGAGGGAGGGGGAGGGGGAGGGGGAGGGGGAGGGGGAGGGGAGAGGGAGGAGGGAGAGGGAGAGGGAGAGGGAGAGGGAGGGGGAAGGAGAGGGGGGTGAGAGAGAAAAAAAAAAGAGAGAAAGAAAAAAAAGAGACAAAGAGAAACAAAGAAAGAAAAAGAGAAAGAAAGAGGAAAAGAGAAAAGAAAGAAAGAGAAAAGGAGAAAGAAAAAGAGAAAAGGAGAAAGAGTAAAAGAAAAAAAGAGAAAGATGGAAAGAGAGAAAGAGAAAGATGGAAAAAGAGAAAGAGAAAGATGGAAAAAGAGAAAGAGAAAGATGGAAAAAGAGAAAGAGAAAGATTGGAAAAAGAGAAAGAGAAAGATGGAAAAAGAGAAAGAGAAAGATGGAAAAAGAGAAAGAGAAAGATGGAAAAAGAGAAAGAGAAAGATGGAAAAGAGAAAGAGAAAGATGGGAAAAGAGAAAGAGAAAGATGGAAAAAGAGAAAGAGAAAGATGGGAAAAGAGAAATAGAAAGATGGAAAAAGAGAAAGAGAAAGATAGAAAAAGAGAAAGAGAGTGAGAGAAAGACAAAGAGAGAAAGAGAGAAAGACAAAGAGAGAAAGACAGAGAGAGAGAGAGAGAGAAAGACAGAGAGAGAGAGAGAGAGAGAGAGAGAGAGAGAGAGAGAGAGAGAGAGAGAGAAACACAGAGAAACAGAGAGAAAGACAAAGAGAGAGAGAGAGAGAGAGAGAGAGAAAGACAAAGAGAGAAAGAGAGAAAGACAAAGAGAGAGAGAGAGAAAGACAAAGAGAGAAAGAGAGAAAGACAAAGAGAGAAAGAGAGAAAGACAAAGAGAGAAAGAGAAAGAGAGAAAGACAAAGAGAGAGGGAGGGAGAGAGAGAGAGAGAGAGAGAGAGAGAGAGAGAGAGAGAGAGAGAGAGAGAGAGAGAGAGAGAGAGAGAGAGAGAGAGAGAGAGAGAGAGAGAGAGAGAGAGGGGGGGGGGGGGGGGAGGGAGGGGGGACATATTGAGGGACAAGCATAATGAATATGGACTCACTCTCCTACTAATGGTATTCATCATGACAATAGTGACTGAAGGTGATGAAGATTATGAAGATGGTGATCACTATATTTCAATCAACTGTCCTCCTGGCTTCTATCTGCATCACCATCCTCCACCTCCTATCCTTCATCTTCCATCTCCATCCACAACATCCCTGACCTTCACCTCCGCTTCCTCTTCCACCTCATCCTCTTCCACCCTCTTCCCTTTCAACAGACACACCACTCTACCTAAAGTGTGACAACTACATCAATGCAGCCATGACACAGGCACCTAAACTATTGATTGGACTCCACCCTGTGAGAGCGTCAGTATTCTGCAGTAGCACCAGGGCTGTCTACCATTATCAAGGTCACCGTCTTTTTTTAGCAACCAGCTCCAGCATTTCAGCACCCGGCCCCTTTGCTGCCATTGGTCAGTTCTTTTCCTCTAATATAATCCTCAGCATAATGGAGAATGCCGAGTTGGGAATTAGGAAAGGGATGGTGGGGGAGGGGGGTGCAATGAAAAGATGAAGGGTTACGAGGAACCCCCTCCAAATACAGAAAAAAAAAAAAAAAAAATTGGCAACTCTAACCAAAAATTCTGCAAGTCATCTGCAAACCCTAAAATTACTTAGAATATCCCTTTATCAATCTCAGCTTGAAGAAAGTTCATTATCATAATACATATTTTTCTATTCAATATAGCTACAGGACTTTTGGGCCGAGAGGAATGTGTACTGCAATGCTGCAAACTCAAAAATCCAAACTACATAAAAAACAGTTTTGCATGGCACCTTATTATGATATCAATATTAATTAATAAATATATACATATATAATTTTTATCAGCTCTCATTCCCTGATTGCTTGATTCATTC
>NC_091574.1:24242478-24252478 GCF_042767895.1 Penaeus vannamei | reverse complement strand
GTGTATACATATATATACATATATATATATATTATATATATATGAACATGTATATATATATATATGAATATGTATATATATATATGTATATATATATATATGAATATGTATATATATATATATATATATATGAATATATATATGAATATGTATATATATACATATATATGAATATGCGTGTGTATATATGTATATATATATATATATATATATATATATATATATATATATATATATATATATATATACATATATATATATATATATATATATATATATATATATATATGAATATGAATATGTATATATATATATATATATATATATATATATATATATATATATATATATGAATATGAATATGTATATATATATATATATCAATATGTATGTATATATATATGAATATGTATATATATATATATATATATATATATATATATATATATATACATATGAATATGAATATGAATATGTATATATATATATATATATGAATATGTATATATATACATATATATGAATATATATATATATATGTATATTATATTTATACAAACATATACATACAAATATAAATACATATATATACACATATACATAAATATATATACCTAATATATAAATATATATACATATAAATATATATACATATATACATATAAATATATATACATATATACATATAAATATATATACATATATACATATAAGTATATATACATATAAATATATCTATTTTCATAATTTTATATATATACAAATATATATACATCAAATACATATATTTTCATAATTATAGATATAAATATACTTATTTATACATGTATATAAAGAAAAATATACAAATATAGAAATACGCATAAAAATACATATTAACATATAAACCATATACATATGAAAATTCATATATACATAAATAAATAGTTATATAAATATAAAAAACACTTAAATACATATAAAAAGGCTTATATACTTAAAAAAAAACATACACATCCTGTATATATATATATATATATATATATATATATATATATATATATATATATATATATATATATATATATAAATATATATGTGTTTATATATATATATATATATATATATATATATATATATATATAAACACATGTATATATATATATATATATATATATATATATATATATATATATATATAGATAGATAGATAGATAGATAGATAGATAGATAGATAGATAGATAGATAGATAGATAGATAGATAGATAGATAGATAGATAGATAGATAGATAGATAGATAGATAGAAATATAGATATAGAAATATAGATATAGAAATATAGATATAGAAATATAGATATAGAAATATAGATATAGAAATATAGATATAGAAATATAGATATAGAAATATAGATATAGAAATATAGATATAGAAATATAGATATAGAAATATAGATATAGAAATATAGATATAGAAATATAGATATAGAAATATAGATATAGAAATATAGATATAGAAATATAGATATAGAAATATAGATATAGAAATATAGATATAGAAATATAGATATAGAAATATAGATATAGAAATATAGATATAGAAATATAGATATAGAAATATAGATATAGAAATATAGATATAGAAATATAGATATAGAAATATAGATATAGAAATATAGATATAGAAATATAGATATAGAAATATAGATATAGAAATATAGATATAGAAATATAGATATAGAAATATAGATATAGAAATATAGATATAGAAATATAGATATAGAAATATAGATATATAGATATAGATATATAGATATAGATATATAGATATAGATATATAGATATAGATATATAGATATAGATATATATATAGATATATATATATAGATATATATATATAGATATATATATATAGATATATATATATAGATATATATATATAGATATATATATAGATATATATATAGATATATATATAGATATATATATAGATATATATATATAGAGATATATATATTAGGTATGTATATATATGAACACAATATACATGTATAAATATAAATAAATAAATATATATAAACATATATATTGATCAAATATACATGTTGTGTGTCTATACATATACATCTATCTATCTATCTATCTATCTATCTATCTATCTATCTATCTATCTATCTATCTATATATATATATTTATATATTTATATATATATATACATATATATACATATACATATATATACATATACATATATATACACATACATATATATACACATACATATATATACACATACATATATATATATATATACATACATATCTATATACATACATATCTATATACATACATATCTATATACATACATATCTATATACATACATATCTATATACATACATATATATATACATGCTTATATATATACATACATATATATATATACATACATATATATATATACATACATATATATACATACATATATATACATACATATATATATACATACATATATATACATACATATATATATACATACATATATATATACATACATCTTGTGGGTCTTTGCGCAAACAAAGACCCACAAGAGGCAAAGATGCTATCTAGGTCCAGACTAGCGCACTGTCAAACAATACCTGTGAAATGCCTCGACCCATCTTATCACCTCTATGCCTGGGTATCAGTTTTTGTCAGTTAGTTTCTGAGTTGTTCTTTTATCTACAATCTGTTCAGTGCAATTTCTTTTGTGCAGAAAATATTCATTATATTCGGCATAGCAAGCAGTCATGCCAGTGCAGTAGAAATGAAATTTATATATGAAGCTTATGAAACCATTTGATGAAAGAAGAATAAAAAATATATTTCACCAAATTACCCTCCATCTCTCTTTCTGGATGTATATCTGCTTTCCTCATCATATCATGCCACCAAAATTAAACACTGCCTCCAGTTATATGAACCCTTGCCACAGGTCTCCCTCTGGTGGCAAACCCGTGACTAGCACAAGTGGCCTCGGGATGACTTGGAGGTCAGTATCACATGGTCTGGTGAAAGTGAAGGATGTCTCCCCACTAACATGTGTCACTCCAGTCATAGTTCCTTTTGTAGCCTACTATAATTGTTCTTCTCTAATTGTTAGTAAACATGTCATATTCTTGTATTACCAACTGAGGTTATATTCTTATATCAACTGAATATTAATATACAGAAATTAAACCTACATATCTATCTCCCCTATTCAGTGATATCTAAAAATAAATAAACAACTTATCATATGTTCCATTTTTTGTTTTACATATATCATTAAAGTAACTTCACTCATGAAAATACACTAGTACCTTTTAAGTTAATACTAATAAAACTGATAAAAATGGTCACTCTCACTTTACCTGGATCCCACACCTGGCTAAAATAATGAGCCCATAGGAATTTCAGCCTCAAACTAAGTACCACACCTGTGCACTTGGTCCTCTCAATACAAACTGATTTGCTATAAGCACACATTCAAATGCTCTGAAGTGAAAATCACAATATTTGGGAATAAATATCAAAAGTTGGAAATGCCGCAACTTTATGGGTAAAAAGCAGGTTTGACACACCCAGCAAAGAGAGCACATTAATTCCATTTTCAAACACACTGATATGCAATTTTAGAATAATGTCCATCATAGAATGAGAGTACAAATCTGATGTTTCCCTCTTGGAAATCTGGATGGAACATATGGTGCTTACTACCAAAGTTACTTTTTCTAATCTATTGCAAATATTCTGCACACAAATCCAAGAGATGTGTCAGCTATTTTCCTCAAATACAGCTTACTCATGACAGCAAAACCATACTCTGTTATGCTGAACTCCAAATAAATTAACCATACTTTTATAATAAATACATATACCACATTGTATTTATAAAATTGAGTAACTTCCCAACATTTCAACTAAAATGCAAGCAATAACTTCTGTCATTCATTGCTTCTTTCTCTTATGCAATCCCTACAAAGTGACTGAATTTTTTTTCAGAATATCCAAGTGTATAATAACATTCACATTGCACCATTTTTTCTTAGAATGCAAACTTTCTGGTTTAAAAATATATTTGGCAATCTTCTTGTAATTATATGTAGTGAAATAGCTTACATTTTTCATATGCCGAAACTTATTTTCATAAACACTCACCACACACAACTATGAGAGGTTATGTAACTATATCAGTCACCTTCTGCTATTTCAATCATTCCACGCTTCACAATACCAGTATAACTGATGACATTTTTCCAAGATTCTTGATGATAATCTAGAATTTGCTTGAGCAAATATTACTTACTTCTTTCCACTGTTCAACACGGTCAATAACCCTCACACCACAAAACTGTCATCCACTCAATTTTAACTTAGTAATTCATCCAAATCTTTTCTAATTTCAACACTCAGATACAGTTATTGATACGGACTAGGAAAAATTCACAATACACAAGAGAAAAGCATCATGAATATCATAGAGGTCATTGTTTTTTGCAATAACCTCTGTGCCTGTATGTGCTCCAGCTGAGAGCAACATATCTCTGCCACTTATTTTCTATCAGACTTAGAGCTTGTACACCACCTCAGTGATTACTGTAAAAAAAAAAATAATAATAATAACTAGTATAAGCTTTATCTTGCTTGAATTTATGGGGCGGTGATTTGTTGGTCTTTACCCGAGTGCCAGAGTTGAAGAGGCCATGACAATTTCTTAATACAGTCCTATTGTTAACAATGCCCATATTCTAACAGATTAATCTTTTAGGTATGGGTGCACTATGTACGGGCAAATTCAAGATGCTTTTCTTGTACAGGACAAAAAGTTGCAGTCATCAGTACAAGAAATAATCTACAGACTCGGACAATAACATCATAAATAAAGAAAAAAGATTGCTCAGCACTCCCAGGTTTCAGCTCTATCTTGCCGAGCATACCATGGTGGAGACGATGCTTGTCGGTGGGTGTTGGGGGGCACAGTCCCCCATCAACCCTCACCTCGGGCAGTGCCCAAAGGGTACACCCAGGCATGGCAACTTAGATTATTAACATGGAGTTGGGGACTATAAAGAATTACATTTTAATATGTTGGGCAAACAATGGGGCAAACCATTTATAAACTAGTATGAGAATTTTTATCTTTGGTCTGTAAAAGTTAAGCTTGCTTTATTCTCACTACACACCAGTATAGCTACAATCCAATTAACACTCTTAAGAGATTTGATATAAACTCTGAAGTAGCCCAAGGCACCTGTAATCAATGGTTATAACATTATTTAAGTTCCAAGCTGAGAGAAAAGTGGCCATAATTTTTGTTTACATTCACGATGTCAACACGGCGAAGAACTTAGAAAAAGATGTATCGGTCTCCTCTCTTCTCTGTCATGTATCTCCATAGATGAAAAGTGTAAGTTTTATCAAGGTAATCATTCAATACACTTTTTTTACTGTAACCCTGATTGGTATCCATCGTAAATTTACCGTATCTTGCTCCCAGATATTTGAATTCCAACGTAACGCAACAAAAAAGCAAAATCCATCCAAATTTAAAAACATATATGAATAACAATCACTTAATTATTAAGTCATTCAGAACACCGTTATTAGGAATGAAAAACTATTGTTCACACCAAAAATATCCTTTGCTCACATGTCGCAGCCAATACATTGTTGTTGCTTTCTGTGACACATCCTCAAAAAACAACATTTTCTAACCAGGTGGAAGATCAAGAAATACTATAAACATTTGTATTACAGCAACGAAAAGCAATGAGGAGGTGCTACAGTACACACATAGTAGGCACAGCTGGGACCAAGAGGGGCTCCAAGCCAACAGGTTCAACTACTGCCAACAGCCTGAGGTTCAGAGGGGCAACTTAGGGCAACTGCCTCTCACAATTTAAAAGTCATTCATCAGGCACTGTCTTAACCCATCTTAAGGTGTGTCATAACTTAGCACTTTGCTATAATACTGCTGGACTTGCATTATCAATCTAACCAAAGCCAAATATTCTATTACTAATCAAAACTAAGCTAAAACATAAGCAGTAAACAGATGAGAGCAATGAACTGAATCAAAAATTGTATCATTAATCAGATACTCTTACAAGCCCTTTAAGACACCTAATGTATCTTTCCCCATAGAACTTACTCCTTCACTAAAGTCCACTTGAGTTTGCAAGCTTCTGCGCAGACACAGCAAGATACAGTTATATATGATGCCTCTTCCTCAAACAACACAACTGCAAGCTATTGATGGACCTGGCAGACTGTCCCTTGGCACCGCATCTGGGCCAACAACAACTACAAACACACACTGCGACATTTAATCAACACCCTCAAACTGAAATCCCTTAATGCAAGCAGAATGTCACTTCATATGAATAACTGTCAAAATGATCTACAAGTAGTGTATAACCACATTGAGAATTTTGTAGCCTTGCCTACCTTTTTCAGGCATCTGAGATCTTGAAAGCACAGCACAGCTTAGGAGCATCCCAAAGGGCCACAGAACAACCCACCTTAAAGCACTTCAAAGACTTCCATCACCAGGAACACACTGAAACGTCTTGAGCCTAACACAGACTACACTCTACATAGGCCTATCACCTCTACCGACAGACCATGTCCAAACTGCCTTGACCCTGAAGCCATAACTGATAAAAGGAGATGGAGTAACGCACACCAGCACGGGTAAATTCTCTCCAAACTCTACACAGGAGAGGGCTGGAAAAACATTTGCCTTTGCCGGCTCCCACAAAACTCTAAGAATTCATCTTCCTGGCAACTACAGCCTCTTCTTCTTTTCTTCATTTCCTTGGCACTGTTTACGCAACCTCTCTCCTTATTATCACGGAAGACGAATCTCGGTAACAAACGGAAAAAAAGGCGAAAGATAAGAAATGCATATGCCGATAAGAAGAATAACGGAGAGGGAGAGGGAGAGGGAGAGAGAGAAAAAATCCACTTGCCCTTTCGAAATCCTCCTGGGAAGGCAACTGACCTACAAGGCTGATGGGAGGGGGTATATGGCACAGGGCACAAACAAGAGAGCCGGCATAGGTGATTGTGACACTTGGAAGCTTGCCGAGGATATATTTACAGCTGTTAAACTTTACGCCATAGTCAGCTGGAGGAGGCGGAGGTGGAGGGAGACTGCGTATTTACATCTGCGTACGGATCAAAATTCCTCTTCTTGTGATATTTCTCTTTCGTTCAAGCTGAGGCGGCGCTTAGACTGTATCGTTTCGTGGTGGCACTAATTCAACTGAATCGATCGAACATTAGTACGGGCAAATTTGATTCAGCACTCACCTATCCTCCTCGGTGTCTTGCCTCAGACTGATCACTGACTCTCGACGAACCTCTTTCATGACGAAACACCTTCGGTTACCGGTTACTTTATTTCATTTCTCGTTCGGTTTATAACAATAAGCCGTTATTCTACCTTTTTGGTGTTCTTTCTTTATTGCAAAGGTATCTCAGTAGATTAATTGAAGACATGGCTGGTGAAAGAGAGTAGTTTTGAGGATATACAGCAATTGAACGATTGGCAACTTACGGTAAAAGGGAAAAGCATATCCATTATCAAGGGAAGATTTTCGAATATGTGATTAATCTTTGCCCAGTACTTACGCTGAAGCCGTGGAAAGAAATCCTTCTTATATTCTACTTAGAACTGTAATCGAAACTGTAAGTTTAAGCGACCAGGAAGAGAGAAAATAAACATCTTTAAAGGGGTAGCTGGTCGATATCAACAACGCAGAACACGCGGGCTCTTCAACACGTGGCTTGAACTATACGCAGCATGGCGCGTACGTTAAGGTAAATTTTGGTTTCATTCCGAAGAAATGTTGCGATTACACCCTCATTTTCCCATGCAAAGTGTGGCCTAAGGAAAGACGACTGTGCTCAGCGAAGTAAACTGACCATAAATTTAGATATCGGCCTTGATATTGGTGAGCGCACTCGGCCATGGCCCCTGCCGGGAGGCCGTGGCGCAATTTGGCGAAAGGAGAAACGTCTCCGCATTCGGCGAAATCAAACCTTTCCGTATGTCCTTTTAAACAGCCCTCCTTCCTTCGCCTTAAACGCCCAGTCATGTGGTAAAGTTTAACAGCTTATACTTCAACATTACCGAAAAATCATTAGACATTCTTACACGAATAAAGCTCTAACCCGTTCAAGAAATAAAATGTCAGACTTGACGCTGCCCGAGCAATGCCCGGAAATGATAGTCTTGAAGCGAAGGTTGAAGTGAGCTCCCAGACAAGACAGTTGCGAGATGCTTTATAAAGTTCATTTGACTCTCCGTAATTTCTTTTTCCTGTCGCCAAGTAAGAGGAAAGAACAGGTGAGGTCGACGGAAATTTGGGTTATGCTTGCGCCGGGGAATGCTGTGGTCAGGTGCTAGGCAGGTATAACGGACGCCGACTCATTACTGGGAAGAAGGCTCACGCGTAGTAAGCATATGGGGAAACGAGTGATACACCTGTGAAACAAATACGATAAGATGGGGTGGGATTGCCTTTTTCCTGTGTAAAGGATTAGGTGTTACTAACATTCTCGAAAGATTTACTGCCTCCCTTAAAGGTTTATGACCTGCTGTGCATTGCTGAAATGGAAGGATTTTAACGTATATACATGCGTATGAATATACACACATAGATAGATAGATGCATGTATGTGCGTTATTTTTCTTTCTTTTTTTCCTTTTAGTCCCAAACGTGCCTCTTCATTTTTCTGTCCCATTAACATAATATCGCCGACTTTCTCTCGAAAAATCTCGTTTTTTCTTTGCTTTTCTGAATATGTCATATCTGTGGCTTCTTTCATAGTTCATCGATTAGTCATTAGTTCAGCGATGACTAGAACAATGCTGTTTTACGTAGTTTTCACTTCCCAACATAATCATACAGATAAATGTGCTTAGAATAACACGATATCAGAGACAGCCACGCATGTGAATAGATCTAGTTTCTTATCGACTGGAATGTACCTATTTTAGAGATAAAGGTACGGGATGATGATTAGATTACATAGATATCTTTCAACTAACTAGCACATTAAACTGCCAAGCTATATTTCATCCTGTAAGTACCATTATCAAGTCGTTCCTCTTATAATTCCTCGCCTTCCGACTGTCCTCATCTTCATTGTCTCTATCTGTCTATTAAGATAAAATTCTCTTCGCTTCCTCTTCCAGATTCTCATTGGGAAGTTGTCACTTGTACGCAAGTACTTGGCGCCGGAAATCGCCCATGGGACAGCGATCCGCTCTTTTCCAGTTAACGCCTGAGAGAGAGAGAGAGAGAGAGAGAGAGAGAGAGAGAGAGAGAGAGAGAGAGAGAGAGAGAGAGAGAGAGTGAGAGAGAGAGAGAGAGAGAGAGAGAGAGAGAGAGAGAGAGAGAGAGAGAGAGAGAGAGTGAGAGTGAGAGTGAGAGTGAGAGTGAGAGAGAGAGAGAGAGAGAGAGAGAGAGAGAGAGAGAGAGAGAGAGAGAGAGAGAGAGAGAGTAAACACTTCTCTTGTAGGTAGACGTTCAATTGTCTTCCTGGCGCTTTCCTCCCCCACATGGGTGTACCGAAGCGAATGTTGCTCCCCGTCGATCGAAGGTCAGTAGAAGCCAACCGACCTTAGTACGCATAAGCTTTCGGGAACACTGAATGATAAAACATAGCGAAGCATCCTTACGTAGTCCAGCTAGGGTTCGGAACACCGTCCGCCTCAGCTGACCGGCCTTTCGCCATTCGGGGCAGTTCTTAGGCGATTCGCAAAGACATATTTTATTCCCTGGCGAAACACTTTTGGATTGAAATAGGCCTACATCTTGCGGGATCCTCTTACTGGGTCTTGGGCCAACGGAAATAAGAACAATGAAAAAGCTTTCAGTTTTTGAGTATGTAAACAAATATTAATTCGCTATATGAGTGGCACGTAAACAAATATTAATTCGCTATATGAGTGGTGAAGCTAAACGACCTTGTGATTTAAAAATAGAA
>NC_091574.1:24235727-24236978 GCF_042767895.1 Penaeus vannamei | reverse complement strand
TGTCGTTATTATCAATTATTGTAGGCATAATTGTAATGATAGTAGTTCTGATAATAAATATTACGACCAGCGATACGATATATCAATAATAGCAACAATGAGAATAATAACAATGATAATGTAAACATACTTATAGCAGGTACCATTCTGTTATTAACGGTAATACTAGAAGTGTATAGGATGTAATAGCTTACTCGAAGTAACAGCAGGAGTTATACCATTAACATCAAGAGAAGAAACGCCCTTTTTTTCGCAAGATAAGACACGCCCTCCCAAGCCTCTGCTCAAACACGCCCTTTCCAGCGGATTCTGGCCAACGGAACTGCCTGGAACCGTTTCGAGCTAAAATTCCTATAAGTCAAGAGTGGGTTTCGATCCCACGCCCTCGGAGAGGACCAGAAAGCCCATGGCCCTTATGTCGGAAGGGAAGTTTACCTTGAGTCCGGCGCCTTGGACCACTCGGCCATCCTGACATTTGTACTTGTGTAAATGCGTTTGCTTGGGCATGTACAAGTGCTTGTGGGAGTCCAAAATATAATTTTGTTTTTCGTAATGATTTATGCTATGTTAGAGATGCTATCAACCTTCTTTCAGATCCGAATGAAATGGGATTACATTTACATATACATTTCTTTAATCAGTCAAATTATGTGTTGAGGTGTATTGTGTATTTCAGATTACGTCCTTGCTCAACTCACCTTGAGAAAGGTTGGTGAGTTGTAAAAAGTGTCATGCAAAGCGATAATTATCAACATTTTTTTTGATTTCTCAATGTTTTTTCTTGATACATATCACCTCTACATCAATGTTTTTTTTATTTTTTATTTATTATTCTTTTGTTTTAATTTTTTGTAAAGATATTTAAAAACTCATTTACCAAGCAAGCTTTTTCCATAACGCATTTTCATTTGTTTGTCTGCATGTAACTGCGTTTACCTGTCTTGTTAACTGCTTCCGTGTTAGTTACTTCGATCATACGCCGATAAGAAGCAAACCAGCACAGTATAGATCCAGCTGCGAAGTAGATCCTACAGCGAACTCTAAGAACGGCACATATGCATACCTACATGCATGACACTAAATGAAACAGAGGACATTGAAATAGACATAACAGCAAAGAAACAGAGATAGATAGAGAGGGAGGGAGGGAGGGAGGGAAAGAGAGAGAGAGAGAGAGAGAGAGAGAGAGAGAGAGAGAGAGAGAGAGAGAGAGAGAGAGAGAGAGAGAGAGAGAGGGGGGCGGGAGACAGA
>NC_091574.1:24203227-24220727 GCF_042767895.1 Penaeus vannamei | reverse complement strand
TGTGAGTGCAGAAAATGTTCAGATAAAGGATTGGAGTGAAACCATGTTGACCCATATCGAATGAACAATGTTGCAAATTGTCAGTTCAAAACATTTAGTCGATCTTCCCACAGATATCCCCCTGGCACAGTGCCTCTGCTTGGGTTAGAGCATGGATAAGTATAAATATCGAAGGACTCATCCAGCAGGTGAGACCCTTGCTTACACTGGCCGTTCAGTTCAGTGCAGCTTTCCCTTGTAAACAAAATTTCCCATGTCATTTACGGTAAATGACATTTTTGCTTACTTGGGCGGCTTGCAAGTCACATTTTTTTCTTCGCAGGCAAACGCAATAGATACTTCACCTGTTTAAGATTTCTTAATTATATGACCCATGCACACTGCTTTGTATAAACAATAACTTATTATCATGGCTAGTCACCCTTTTCACGGGATGCATTCCTCCTATTTCATTGAAAAGCTACAGTTTCCTTAAAGTCGCTACTGATATTACAAAGGATTTACAGCGTATCCAAATGATAATGGGTCAGTTGCCTTTTTATCATCATCCTGAATTAGACCAGAATAAACATCCAACATCTGCATTGTCACATAAACTATGTGACCACGTATATCTGATTTCGTCGTCGAATATCATAAAAAAAATAAATAAATTGAGAGATGAAAGGTAATGAGCACCATACACTCAAGACAAGCCCAAATATACAATTAACATCCATATCGACATACCCTGGTCATATCAAATCGTTATCTATCTACGGCATTTATCACGTCAGGATGGCCGAGTGGTCTAAGGCGCCAGACTCAAGGTAAACTTCCCTTCCGATAGAAGGGCCATGGGCTTTCTGGTCCTCTCTGAGGGCGTGGGTTCGAATCCCACTTCTGACACAAATTTTGAGGCCACTGCCGCGTCAGGTTCCATGTACATACTGTATGCACATTAGTGTACAGTTTGTGTCTCGTACCTGATTTCAGAAGTTCCCGATTATCTTGTCATAAGTGATTAATCTTTGAACTGATGTTGTGATAACCTAGATCCTATTACGTAATAACATTTAAGAATTAATGTTTGACATAGAAGAAAAAAAATAAATCGGTGCCACAGGACCGAACCTCTTCTGTGACCTTGTCCGTTTTAGTGACTTTGGCCTCCTAGTGAACTTGACCTCTTTCTGACTTCAGCCTTTTTGTGACTGGGACTGATCCTTTTGTAAGGTAAAGTAAGATAAGGTAAATGAACAAAGAAGCTAAGATAAATAATTTCTAATACTTCGAAGAAATAATTGAGCAGTTATACTAGAGATACCTTAATTTATTATGTAACTACACCATTGAACATAGATATTTGAAAACTAAACTCAACCTCATATGATTACGATTACCCCCCCCCCCCCGCCGTGATATTATATTTTTAAATAATCACAGGCCTTGAATGCAACTTGTAACCGATTAAAACATGAAGAAAACAATCCGTGTTGTGTTTGTTTGATTGGTGGGAATCTTTCATCTTCGTAAATGCAGGGTCAGCTATGTTGTAAATTACACTTAGCAAATCTTTTTCTGGTACCCCTTTGTGTATGTTGCTCGAATACCTTATGGCTAAACATTTAGCTTGTCTGAATGTAAAAAAAAAAAAGAAAAAAGTATACATGTGGCTCCATCTGCCATATTTCGGTATGGCAAAATGCATCTTTGGATTCTGGTGTTTTTTTTATTTTTTTTATCTTAAGGCGATGAAAATTTACACTGCAATTCCTAAACTTACGCAATAGAGTAACCCAGAAGTTTTTTTATTTGATATTTTGATTTAATTACCCAATCCTATTCTTATAAATTTTTGGGAAAATTACTTGAATATTACTCAGGCCTATCGGAATATAAAACTTGAACGCATGGAATAATCGTTGCCCGAATATACAAAGGGAAGTGAGAAGTTAACATAGCAAGGGGATGATGGATCCAACCGCAAATGAGGAAAGCTGAATGCATGTGCCTGTGTCTGTATTCCGGTTGCCAAGAGAACCTGGCTCTGCGAGGGCTGCCCGCGCCCTCTGCCCAGCCCAGACCAACTCGTTTTGAGTGAGCTCTGCAGTAGTTTCAAGCGCACTTTGATTGCTAAGGAAGAAATCCTCTTCCAGTCTATGGAAACACACTGGTTACTTTTCAACGCATTTCCAAACCTTACTTATAGACGATATATTACAAACTGATAGACATTAAATTCGGTAACCTTCTCACTGCATGAATCTTCCGGAAACCTATTAGATAGATGTGTTGCTTGAATTGCTTGAAGGAACTTTAGCAGTCAGCTTAATATCTTTTCACGGTTCCCGTGTACTGGTGTAACCTGAAGAGAAAAAGCACTGACCTGCATTTCTGAAAAGCTCTCACGACTTCATATGCTTGTGCAACACGAATGGAAAGACAATCAAAGGAAATACGAAGAAACAGAACTTTGAATACAAGAAAAGCTAACTATTTGACATTAATTTACATAAAGCAAGACCTGACATAGGCGAAAAAGACAATCCGTAAATGAAAAGTACATCTCAGCTCAAATTAATTCAATTGCACTGTGATTCACATAAAGGTATGATTACTCGAATAACCCTTATCTAGTCAGGATGGCCGAGTGGTCTAAGGCGCCAGACTCAAGGTAACCTTCCCTTCCGATAGAAGGGCCATGGGCTTTCTGGTCCTCTCTGAGGGCGTGGGTTCGAATCCCACTTCTGACACAAATTTTGAGGCTATTGCCGTGTCAAGTTCCATGTACATGTGCACATTGGAGTACATTTGGTCTCGTACCTGATTTCAGAAGGTCCCGATTATATCTTAAGTGATTGATGTTATGATAACCTACATCCTATAACGTAATAACATTTATGAACTAATACTTGACATGGAAGTAATAGAAAAAAAAATCAACCAGGGCCATCTTTCCCCCACAGTATCTGAGCCTCTTCTGTGACCTTGTCCGTTTTAGTGACTTTGGCGCTTTACTTTCTTAGAAAGTAATAAAATTGTAAAATGATTTTTGTGACACCATGTAGACATGTGGCTGCATTTTGTCATATATGGGTATGGCGAAATATATATATTTGGATTTTTGCTTTTATTATTTTTCGATTGGTGATATTTCTATTCATTACTACTTAAGACGATGGAAATTTGCACTGCATTAAAAAAAATCACTCAATGACATGGAATCTCCCTGTCTGTATCTTTTTTCTATTTAATATTCTGATTCAGTCAACTTTTCTAGCACATGAATTTCAGGAAATATCTATGAATATTGCTCCGGACCTAAAGGAATACAGTGTCAAATTGCGAAGTTTTGGGCGATAAAAGCAAAAACTTTACGTGTGGAATAATCGTTATCCTAATATAGAAAGAGAAGTGAGAAGTTCATATACCAAGGGGATGATGGATCCAACACCAAATGAGGAAATCTGAATGCATGTGTCTGCGTCTGTATTTCGCTTGCCAAGAGAACCTGGCTCTGCGAGGGCTGCCCGCGCCCTCTGCCCAGCCCAGACCAACTCGTTTTGAGTGAGCTCTGCAGTAGTTTCAAGCGCACTTTGATTGCTAAGGAGGAAATCCTCTTCCAGTCTATGGAAACGTATTGGTTACTTTTCGACTCCTTTCCAAATCTTGCTTATAGACAATATATTGCAAACTGATAGACATTAAATTCGTCAACATCCTCACTGCATGAATCTTCCGGAAACCTGTTAGAGATAGATGAGTGTTGCTTGAATTGGTTGAAGGAACTTTAGCATTCAGCTTAATATCTTTTCACGGTTCCCATGTACTGGTGTTGCCTGAAGAGAAAAAAAAACATTGACCTGCATTTCTGAAAAGCTCTCACGACTTCATATGCTTGTGCAACACGAATGGAAAAAATGGAAATACGAAGAAACAGATCTCTGAATACAAGAAAAGCTAACTACGTTAATTTCCATAAAGCGAGACATGCCATTGACGAAAAAGACACTCCGTAAATAAAAAGTACATCTCAGCTAAATATAATTCAATTGCACTGCGATTCAGATAAAGGTATGATTACTCTTTATCATTACCTTTATCTAGTCAGGATGGCCGAGTGGTCTAAGGCGCCAGACTCAAGGTAAACTTCCCTTCCGATAGAAGGGCCATGGGCTTTCTGGTCCTCTCTGAGGGCGTGGGTTCGAATCCCACTTCTGACACAAATTTTGAGGCTACTACCGTGTCAGGTTCCATGTACATATGCACATCAGGGTACATTTTGTGTCTCGTACCTGATTTCAGGTCCCGATTGTCATAAGTGATTGATCGCTGACCTGATATAACCTACATCCTATAACGTAATAACATATATGAACTAATATTTAACATGGAAATAATAATAATAATAATAATAATAATAAAAAATCAACCAGGGCCATCTTTCCCCCACAGTATCTGAACCTCGTCTGTGTCTTTGTCCGTTTTAGTGACTTTGGCGCTTTACTTTCTTAGAAAGTAATAAAATTGTAAAATGATTTTTGTGACACCATGTAGACATGTGGCTGCATTTTGCCATATTTGGGTATGGCGAAATATATATTTGGATTTTTGTTTTGATTATTTTTCGATTAATGATATTTCTATTCAATAGTACTCAAGACGATGGAAATTTGCACTGTATTAAAAAATAAAAATAAATAAAATCACACAATGACATGGAATCTCCCAGTCTGTTTCTTTTTTCTATTTAATATTCTGATTCAGTCAGCCGTTCTAGTACTTATGAATTTCAGGAAATTTGTATAAATATTGTTCCGTACCTAAGGGAATACAGTTTCAAATTGCGAAGCTTTTGGGGGTAAAAGCAAAAACTTTAACGTGTAGAATAATCGTTATCCGAATATAGAAAGAGAAGTGAGAAGTTAATATACCAAGGGGATGATGGATCCAACACCAAATGAGGAAATCTGAATGCATGTGTCTGCGTCTGTATTTTGCTTGCCAAGAGAACCTGGCTCTGCGAGGGCTGCCCGCGCCCTCTGCCCAGCCCAGACCAACTCGTTTTGAGTGAGCTCTGCAGTAGTTTCAAGCGCACTTTGATTGCTAAGGAGGAAATCCTCTTCCAGTCTATGGAAACGCACTGGTTACTTTTCAACGCATTTCCAAATCTTGCTTACTATAGACAATATATTGCAAACTGATAGACATTAAATTCGTTAACATCCTCACTGCATGAATCTTCCGGAAACCTGTTAGAGATAGATGAGTGTTGCTTGAATTGGTTGAAGGAACTTTAGCATTCAGATTAATATTTTTCACGGTTCCCATGTAGTGGTGTATCCTGAAGAGAAAAAGCACTGATCTGCATTTCTGAAAAGCTCTCACGACTTCGTATGCTTGTGCAACACGAGGAAGGAAAATAAAAGAAAGGAAATACGAAGAAACAGAACTTTAAATACAAGAAAAGCCAACTAGACGTTAATTTCCATTAAGCGAGACATGGCATGCACGAAAAAAGACAATCCGTAAATAAAAAAAGTACATCTCAGCTCAAAGTAATTCAAATGCACTGTAATTCAGATAAATCTCATGATTACCCGTTATCTTTATTTTTATGGTCAGGATGGCCGAGTGGTCTAAGGCGCCAGACTCAAGGTAAACTTCCCTTCCGATAGAAGGGCCATGGGCATTCTGGTCCTCTCTGAGGGCGTGGGTTCGAATCCCACTTCTGACACAAATTTTGAGGCTACTGCCGTGTCAGGTTCCATGTACAAATGCACACTGGGGTACAATTTGTCTCGTACCTAATTTCAGGTCCTGATTACATCATATGTGATTGATCGCTGACCTGATGTTATGATAACTTACATCCTATAACGTAATAATATTTATGAATTACTATTTGACATGAAAATAATGATAATGATAATAATAACAAAACATCAATCAGTGCCATCTTTCCCGCAGTGTCTGAATCTCTTCTGTGACGTCCGTTTTAGTGTCGTTGACCTCTTTCTGACCAACCTTTTTGTGACCTTAGCCTCTTTCATTTTGATCCTATTGTAAGCTAAAATAAAATGAGCTTAAGGAAACTAAGATTATTTCTAGTGGTTTGGAGAAATCAATGTGAAGTTATATTACATATTAGCTTTCTTTATTATATAATTACATCATTTATCATGATTATTTAAAACGTCAACGCATCCTCATGATGTGCATGCTTATGACCGATTCTATAAGATGATATGAATGGTCATATAAGATTGTTTTGTAAAAAAATCACTAATCATAAATGCAATTTGTAACCCATTAAATGGGACGAAACAACAAAACAAACAAAACGTTGCGGACATGTAGCATGACATGATCTTGTTGATTTCCCAACATACTAATGGTGTATGCTGATGATTCGCAAGACACCAATGCATTTAATTTCAATGTGGCTTTCTCAGTGCAGTAAATTCAGAATATAATGTGATGTATCCCACCTAAAAAAACAATATACAACCGCGTTCTGCCCTTATACATTGAGATGGTCTGTCCACAAAACTAGTCATAATGGTGCTCGTTTCCATAAACGGAATTCTATTTTCTACTCATCTACTCAAAATTTGTGTCAGAAGTGGGATTCGAACCCACGCCCTCAGAGAGGACCAGAAAGCCCATGGCCCTTCTATCGGAAGGGAAGTTTTCCTTGAGTCTGGCGCCTTAGACCACTCGGCCATCCTGACTAGATATAGGTTGTGATAACGAGTAATCATACCTTTATCTGAATCACAGTGCAATTGAATTAATTTGAGCTGAGATGTACTTTTCATTTACGGATTGTCTTTTTCGCCTATGTCAGGTCTCGCTTTATGTAAATTAACGTCAAATAGTTAGCTTTTCTTGTATTCAAAGTTCTGTTTCTTCGTATTTCCATTTTTTTTTCTTTCCTCGTGTTGCGCAAGAATATGAAGTCGTGAAAGCTTTTCAGAAATGTAGGTCAATGCTTTTTCGCTTCAGGTTACACCACTGCATGGGAACTGTGAAAAGATATTAATCTAACTGCTAAAGTTCCTTCAAGCAATTCAAACAACACTCATCTATCTAACAGGTTTCCGGAAGATTCATGCAGTGAGGATGTTAATCAATTTAATGTCTATCAGTTTGCAATATATCGTCTATAAGCAAGATTTGGAAAGGAGCTGGAAAGTAACCAGTGCGTTTCCATAGACTGGAAGAGGATTTCCTTAGCAATCAATGTGCTCTTGAAACTATTTCAGAACTCACTCAAAACGCGTTGGTCTGGGCTGGGCAGAGGGCGCGGGCAGCCCTCGCAGAGCCAGGTTCTCTTGGCAAGCGAAATACAGACACAGACACATGCATTCAGATTTTCTCATTTGCTGTTGGATCCATCATCCCTTTGATATGTAAACTTCTCACTTCCCTTTGTATATTCGGGTAACGATTATTCCACACGTTAAAGTTTTTGCTTTTATCGCCGAGAACTTCGCAAAGAACATTGCATTCCTTTGGGTCCCGAGCAATATTTATACAAATTTCTTGAAATTTATAAGTGCTAGAATGGCTGACTGAATCAGAATATCAAATAGAAAAAGAGAAACATATTGGGAGACCATGTCATTGAGGGATTTTTATATATATATATATTTTTTTTTTATGCAGTGCAAATTTCCATCGTCTTTAGTAGTGAATAGGAATATCATTAATCGAAAAATAGTAAAAGTAAAAATCTAAAGATATATTTCGTCATACCCAAATATGGTAGAATGCAGCCACATGTCTACATGGTGTCACAAAAATCATTTTATAATTTTATTACTTTCTAAGAAAGCTAAGGCAATGTTTAGCCACAGATTGTTTGAGCAACATGCAAAGAGAACTGCAGTAAAGGATCTACGTGCTGTAACCTACTGACCATGCATTATAGATAACATAATTGAAACTCAGAAGCATTAACTAATACAAATATTTCTTAAATTCGTTAGCATTCTCAGTGACATGAATCTTCCGGAAATCTGCTCAGGTTAAGCATATATCATTCTGATAAACTATAACGCTGACGGATTTGCTTGAAGAAACCTCACAAATCAGAATAACACATTTTTACTTATCTAATGTCATAATGCTACTTGAAGAGAAAAAGTCTGGCGCTGCATTTCTGCAAAACTCTCACGACTTCGTATGCTTGTGCAAGAGGAAAGAAGACAAAAAAAGGAAATGCAAAGGAGCAGAACTTTGAAAACAAGAAAAACAAACTACTTTACGTCAACTTCTATAAAGCGAGACATGCCAGTGCCGAAAAAAGATTAGGCAAATGAAAAAGCGCACCTCAGCTTAAAATACTTCAAGTGCATTGTGATTCAGATAAATCTCATGACTTTCTATTATCATGTACTTTATCTAGTCAGGATGGCCGAGTGGTCTAAGGCTCAAGACAAGCCCAAATATACAATTAACATCCATGTCGACATACCCTGGTCATATCAAATCCTTATCTATTATCTACGGCATTTATCACGTCAGGATGGCCGAGTGGTCTAAGGCGCCAGACTCAAGGTAAACTTCCCTTCCGATAGAAGGGCCATGGGCTTTCTGGTCCTCTCTGAGGGCGTGGGTTCGAATCCCACTTCTGACACACCTTTTACAGCTAGGCCTTTATAGCTTTAACAAAACTAGTGGGTAGGCCTATATCGACCCGTAAAAAGAAAGAAGAAAAAATAGGGAAAGAAAACACGAAGTAAAATGTTAGTATTGTATTAAAGAGGAATTAAATACAAAAGGTAAAGTGAGGCAAAGTTGGCCTTGATAACTCTCATGTCAGCAAAGGTGAGGATCAATGAGCCTTCCAATCGTGTTGCATGACACTCATTTCACTACCAATGGCAGCAGAGGCTTATAATGACAAAATTTGCACTTGACATGATATTCAAAAACATTAAGAAGGCGATTATGCCATTCATCACAATGTTTGAATCAAAGACCAAGTGATCGATTAGTATTATCAATTCAAGATTACGTAAAACTTTGTCATAATGGCATCCGCAACCTAATATTTCTACTGCAACTGAAACTTGTAGTAAAATAATGAAGCATCTTACAACTATTTCATGTATATGGAGTAGCATGACATAAAATCTGAGTGGAGGGGGAGAGGGAGAAAGAAAGGGAGAGAGAGAGAAGGAGAGGGGGACAGGGGGAGGTAGAGAGAGAAGGAGAGAGAGGGAGGGAGGGAGAGAGAGGGAGAGGGAGAGGGAGAGGGAGAGGGAGAGGGAGAGGGAGAGGGAGAGGGAGAGGGAGAGAGAGGGAGAGCGAGAGAGAGAGAGAGAGAGAGAGAGAGAGAGAGAGAGAGAGAGAGGGAGAGGGAGAGGGAGAGAGAGAGAGAGAGAGAGAGAGAGAGAGAGAGAGAGAGGTGGAGGAGAGAAAGAGAAAGGTGGAGGAGAGATAGACAGATAGAAAGAGAGAGAGAAGGGTGGAAGGGAGAGAGAGTGTGTGGTGGAAGAGAGATAGATAGATAGAGAGAAGCAGGCAGGCAGAGTGAGAGAGAAAGACAGGCAGAAAAAAAGCAAAAGGGAGTAAGGGAGAGAAACAAAAATTCTGAATTCTGAACTTTTAAACAGACATGTGAAACTCACATGAACTTTAAGAAAAATACCAGAGCAACCTTAAGAAAAGACGCGAGATGCTTCGATGAATATAAATATTCAAAATATTACTATTTATGAAGGGGCAGTTTAAGGCTAGACACGGTAATGAGACACACGATATTGTAGATTTGGCCATGAATACATTAGAAGGAGGAAGCTAAACTTTTAGAGAAGAGAGAAATTAAAATAAACACAATTACCTCAAGCTAGGTGCCATCTCTGCAGCGTTATGTCAGTGTAAATATTAACGTTACAATATTCTTTATAATTGAAACGTGGATCAGATACAAGTTATTTATCTTTGGAATGCTTACCCCAGTTCTGACTTCACTTTTGGTTGCCGTACTACGATACAACCGCCAAAATGGAGGATTACGGATGCAAACACATATTCTTCATATTCTTTGATCCTCTGTCTACACTCCACACTTTTACGTTGAGATATCCCTCGTGTCTTGTGTGTTGGATACTTGATACACCTCTATTCATTATGTTCTCTCACCGTAACCATCGTATTCGACTTCCTAAAGAGCAGCGGCATAGTGTATTTCTTACTGCATATTCGTTTAATATATCCTAATTGGCGAAATCTGACATGCTTCACCCGGGTGTATTTCAACACGTGTAATTACGAGAATGAACGGATATAACCCATCGAATCTACATTGACTTATGTCGGAATAACCTCACTGGTGAAGGAAATGAACAAATTTATTCTAAACTGTAAACTGTCAATATTGAAATATAAGCAACGGTACTGATGACTATGTATCAGAGCCTTTGCTAATTTCTCATCTGATTTCAGGGTAAATGAACGCCGTTAGTGAAGGAAGGTTGGTTATTTTTTTTACATTTTAGGTATATGCAATGACGGAAAATAATAAACCTGCAATCTGTTAACACTCGTATTTCATTCGTCTATTTCAGTTCTGCCAGAATAAGCGGTTTAATCCTCACATTATTATTATGTAGCCCTTTCTGGTTTATTCACAAAATATATCTAAAGACGTCAACATTTTTTCTTGTTGCAATTAGTTTTATAGTCGTTAATATGTAAAATGTGCTTGGTAAGCATTTTCCCTCACAATGACATGAAATATACTTTATAATTGCGTCAAATTACTGCACTATCAGATTACTGACTCTGCAGTTTGTAGTGTTGCGAAATACTATCTTTAATGATTTATGAAAAAAATATATGAAATGATGAACTTTATTTTTCTCCTTTAATGGCAATCGAGGGCTGTAAATACACTTACCATATGCAGACGATACAAACTTTTTATCCAATCATAGTCGTATAAATGGCCACTCATACGTATTATTTAGTTTTATGACGTAGAACGAATTCTTGAGGTTAAAGTCACTGCTTCCATAATCTTGGCTATAACGTTCTCGTACAAACAAACTACATTCCTTTCGCTGTTCCATTCATAATTCTTTCACCCTTGTACAAGTGGTGAAATAATAGAATTCGGGTACATCGTCGATATGGACGCGATTAGCATACAAATTAATCCCTATTTCGTCTCGTTATTTTGACCAACAATAGAGTAATATTTAGTACTGTCCCCGAGGGTTATACCGTAGGACTGAAGCCATGCCAGAGAGATCGTTCCCAGTCTGTGCGTCTTGGCCATTGATAAAAGGTGGCTTGAGTCACGGTGATTCTCAAATTAAGAGATGAAGTGATAGATAACTTTAAAAGATTATAGGTTTATGTTAACGAGAGAGAGAGGGAGAGGGAGAGGGAGAAGGAATGGGGTGGAAGTGTGAGTCGGTATAATTGGAAATGCAACTTACACCCAGTTTAAAGAATCTGAGCTTACCATGTGGTAGAATATATCATTCTATGATAGTTTTCTTTTATACCATTTTCTGCGCAATTTGATGATAACAGTATTATAGAGTATAAAATCCACGATTCCCAGGAGCCGCAGTAACCTTCCACCTCCAGCGCCGCGACAAAATGACAAAAAAGTCGTTAAGAGCGACGAGAAATCGGACGGATTTGTAGCGGATGACGTATGCGAGGGAAATCAAATGAGCCAGTTAGGTTCGTGCGTGAACGTGACGCGAACATAGACACTCAATAGAAGCAATCAGATATGGAATAGATCGTCACGTGACAATAGAAGCTGGGCCTAGAAGGCAGTTGAAATTCAAATCAGTTCCATCATGGCTAGACAGTGTGTAGGTTGTAAGAACAATTATTTCGATTTCACTGCGATATATCAACAAAATAACATAGCACGCTTCCTAAATCTACTGCCAGTGGAAGTGCAATGCCCACACTGTAAGCCATCGTGTCATTAAAGAAATGACAGATACCAGTGGGTTTGTAGTGCATGGGAAAGAGTTCATAAAACAAAACGAAGAAAGCAGTGTAATTTTACTGTAAGCGAACGCAATTCCCGTCAACAACAACTTGGAATACCCCGACGATCCCAGAGACCCGCAGCCTGGCCCGTATGAAGTTAAGGCTGAAGGTAAGATGTGGTTAGAACTGTTCCTGGGTCTGGGCTCTCTCTTGCCGGAACATACGAGGGGAAGATTTTGAAGACCATACGCGGGTGGGGGGTGGGGTAGCCCTCCTGAAAGGGGGTATAAGGGCCCCCTATATTTACTGAAAAAGTGTCAAATACCAGTTTTGCCCGGGCTCTCTCCTGCCGGAACATACGAGGTGAAGATTTTGTAGACTATACTTACTATACTTATACTATGCTTACTAATATTCTTCCGATATTTCTCGAAATTCCCAGATATGTAGGCCTATCATGCCCTCCCTAGTTATCGAGACCGATATCGTAGTTATGCTTCGTTTGCGAAGGAAATTAGTGCTAGACTCGTTCGAAACACGACGAAAGCTATTGGAAAATTATTCTATTCACCCAAAAATGGTGTGGGTTGCATTTCCAAATTTACCTGGGAGTGGGAGAGAGAGGGGGGAAGGGAGAGGGAGAGGGCGGGAGGGAAAGGGAGAGGAAGGGGGAGGGGGGGAGAGAGAGAGAAAGAGAGGGGGGGAGGGAAAGAGAGAGAAAGAGAGAGAGGGGGGGAGGGAGAGAGAGAGGGAGGGGGAGGGAGAGAGAGAGAGTATTAGTGAATGCTATCAGTAAGTCGTAGTCTTTGAAAGTTGAATAACAGTGTACTTGACATACAGAGAGTTTCCGTTTATCGAATTCTTCGTATAGTACAGCATTACATGACATCTCATGTGTATCTTCGCAATAATCATATTTTCATGATTAGCTTTCTGACAACCTTTAACATAAACCTTTAAGTGAAAACATTTTAATGCCTTTAAAACTACTTGCGTATATGAGGCAATATTGAAAAAGGCTTGATTAACCTAATTATATCATATCTAGGGTAGTTAAAATAACTAATCATTTATCATTCATAATAACTGTCAGGATGGCCGAGTGGTCTAAGGCGCCAGACTCAAGGTAAACTTCCCTTCCGATAGAAGGGCCATGGGCTTTCTGGTCCTCTCTGAGGGCGTGGGTTCGAATCCCACTTCTGACACAAATTTTACGAACTTTGTACTTTTTTTTTATAACCCAGCGTCCCGGAATTTGTATGTGCATTTCTAAGTACTTAAAGAGAATCCATGATTTAATTTTGTGATTCTCGACTTTTGTTTTTTTTCCCTTGATTATCCCCTCGTATAGAAAAAAACGTCAGCTCTGTTCTATTAATGAAGTGAAATTATATTTTTTTGCCTTTCGCAATAATGAGAAAAATAGATTCATTGCCATCGCACTCAGTAAAGACATTGCTTTTCATATCCTTAATTTTACTAAAATGAAGAAATCATATGAATTCTTTGGTTAATCTAATTAGCTGCACAGTAACTTGATACTGTTCGTAGTTTTGTTGAATTAAGATCTTATAAACTTATTAATGACTTTTCATACTTAACCACGCGTCTCTCTTTTAAATAAGCCTGATAAACGTATAGAGAAATATCGTTAATTCATTCCTTTATCAAAATATTAATTAGCATTAGCAAAGTTACCATTAATTCGCCAGATAAGTCACTGTAAAATCAATAGACCGGTTTTCATAATATAAAACATATCAACTATACCTTTAGCTATACAAAATATTTTAATTTAGATCGTGCAGGGAAACTTTTCCTGCACCAGAACGTACATCGTGTAACCTTAATGAAGTGAGATCAGGAAATGAATAAAATAGAAAAGAATAAAAATGATGAAAGCAGCGACCAAAGAAAAAAATGAAAAAAGGAAACAAGAAACAAATTCGCATACATATCCAGAAAAAAAAATCAACCGTTCAGCGCTCTTATATATAAGAAAAAATAAATCCAGTGGAAATAGGATAAAAAGAAGGAAATGAGCACTGCCTTATAAATAAATTTATTTTCTTAATATTAGCCTACATCAATTTATTTTCTTAATATTAGCCTAAATCAATTTATTTTCTTAATATTAGCCTAAATCAATTTATTTTCTTAATATTAGCCTAATTCAAATTATTACTTGAAGTGCCATCTTATCAATAAAAGTTAATTATGTAAAGAAAGAAGAATCATGGATATCAAAGTGCTCCCTTAATTAAGACATAGGATTTTATATCATATTGCGAGAATGCTTAGGATATTCATACACACAGAACGCTAATATAAACATTACTAATTCTTATGCATTATGGACATTCATGATTAAATGTTTGTGAAAGCATTGTAGACCTTTCTCCTTATGAATTAAACAAACATTAAGACCATGCATAACAGAAAAAATAATATTTTCCTTCAGTTGACGATTCAGATTTTAGAATGCCAGAAAAAAACACTACTTTTTGTCGATAATTTATGCTTTCAGATGTATTTTTATGTGATTCAGCGTTTAATAGTAATATATGAGTGATATGTAACATAAATATGAATATGTGTAGGTGTAGGTGTATGTTTATATTTATGTGTATATTTATGTGCATGTATATGTATGTATTTATGTATACATGTATATACATACATGTATCTATGGATATATGTATGTATGTAAACGCATACACGTGTATGTGTATGTTTACGTTTATGTGTATATATATATGTATATGTGAGTGTGCATGTATATGTATGCATTTATGTATGTATCATGAATGCATGTATATATGCACAAACACACACACATGCACACACGTGTAAGTGTATATGTAAGTGTATGCGAGTGTACATGTGCATGTGCATGTATGTATATATGTATGTATGTATGCCCCCCCCCCCCACACACACACACATACAGAGAGAGAGAGAGAGAGAGAGAGAGAGAGAGAGAATTTCCTCATTGCACAAAGATGGTTGTTACACAGCACAACGCAAACAAACACACACTCAGTACCATGTGCCTTGACCTTCATAATCTGATGCAGTACAGATCCTACGCTTGGCATTTCCATCCTAACAACACCTTTTTATCGGCTCCTTCACATTTAAACACTTTTATTTATTTATTTTCTCGTACTAATCTATTCAAAAACTCTTTTATCGTCTTTGCCAACCGTTTACGCATGAAAATCAATGGCTAAAATAAGTATTATCCTTCTCCACAATTATTATTATTAAAACTACGCACACACACCTTAACTCTATTGTCAGACTCGCTCTCATGAATGTGCCCTTCCCTCCCCCCCCCCCCCCTCCTTTAGTGATGAATGTTCACCCCTGCCAGACTCTCCCTGCCATAGCCTATGCTGCTTATGCGGTCGACTCTCCGTTCACCCCTGCCAGACTCTCCCTGCCATAGCCTATGCTGCTTGCGACTCATGCTGTCTACTCTCAGTTGCCTTTGTCAGATTTTCCTCGGGTCACGTCTGATGCTCGCTACGCCTTCGTTCCTCTAATACTGTTGATATTGCTGTTTGTGATACTCTTTTCCTGATGTTCTGCTCTCGTGTTCAGAACTCGTTTGTTCTTTCTAATTTGTTCATTTATGTTTTTCTTCTGATTTGTTCATCCATGTTTTTCTTCTGATTTGTTCTTTTGTTTTTCTTCTAATTTGTTCATTTGTTTTTCTTTCTGATTTGTTCATTTATGTTTTCTTTCTGTTTTGTGCATTTATGTTTTTTTTCTGATTTGTCCATTTATGTTTTTCTTCTGATTTATTCATTTATTTTTTCTTCTGATTTATTCATTTATGTTTTTCTTCTGATTTGTCCATTTATGTTTTTCTTCTGATTTATTCATTTATCTTTTTCTTCTGATATGTATAATTTATTTATTTCTATTTCTATTTCTTTCTTTTTTTTTACATTCTGTGCATCCGACATCTATATTCCTACCACGTTGTGTCCGCGGAGCTCGTGAACTCTCCCAGGAGACTGTTGCTAGCTCTCAGTCTCGCTCCAGCTGTAACCGGGCCAGTCCGAGCGCAGCGAAGAGTCGTCAGCGCCGGCGGGGTTGAGGAGTGTGTCTGACATGAACACGCCGGTCTTGAATTAACATGACGAATAACATGACTTGACTTAATCCACCTCTAAATGGATGAAATAGGTTGGGACAAAATTTTCGCAAATATTAGTGAAAATTATCAAATTCTAAGCGAGAGCAATATGTTATCACTTCATATTCCAAAAATAATTTTTCAGGGTCACTTACTGAATGCCAAGGACTGACACTCCTCCGCTGTGACTGACAACGACCCGATGGATAACCTATATATATACATGCTAAAATTAGGCACGCTATTGCCACCCCTATTTATATACTGTATACCGACTCTCGATCCATATAATACTATTGTGTTTCTTTATGCAGAGTTCGAAAGTTCTATATGTACATTGTTGGTTGTTGAGATCGTTATCTGCTCTTGCATAGTAGAAAAAATAAAACACTCACAAAAGACTTTTTTTTTTTTTTTTTTTTTTTTTTTTTTTTACTCATATTCATTTATCAACTCTAGTATTACACCATTTGTGCAGTTTGAAACGTTATTGCTATATGGATATCTAACTCATACGTAACTATTGCTTATGTATTACTATTGCTTGATTGTCTTCGGTCAAAACTATAAGTAGTTTTCATTTCCCAACTTTCATTGTAGTATTCTCATATTTCTCACACATACACACGCACACACACACACACACCACACACACACACCACTGTGGAAAGGTATGAATGAGAACGAATATCTTCACAATACAAGAGATATTCGTTCTCATTCATACCTTTCCACATTTGTCAACATGAATACGGTTCACACACACCACACACATACACACACGCACGCACACACACCCGCACGCACGCGCACACACACACACACACACACACACACACACACACACACACACACACACACACACACACACACACGTTAACAATTTTGGCACCTTATGTATGTTAGCAGGTCAGGTAAACTTCAGGTAAACCCCTCCCTTGATATAGAATGGGAGCCAAGGGTGTTTAGCCCCCCCCCCCCCTGTGTATATGTCCCCCCCCTGTGTATATAGGCAAAAACTACATGTCATGCACCTACACAGCAACATCCTCGTAATCATGTCCTTATCAAGATAGACTATAAGTAGGGCATTTCAGCAATAAGCAGAAATTTGGGGCAGCGGATATTTTGATATATTATTACGTCTCTTTATACCTCTCTATGCTTTCCCCTTTTAACCGGACTTGTAGCTGGGTATAGCACTTTTTGCACTCGATGTCATTCGGAATTTAGCAAGGCCGTGGATCAGATTTACGAAAGGGGATTTCTTTTTTTTTTTTTTTTTTTTTTTTTAGATCTTAGTGTCCATGCGGTTATTGTTAACTAATTTGCTTTTGAAGAACAGTCTTTCGTCTCATTCTTTTTTTTCTTTCTTCTTTCGTTTCATTTTCATCTTTG
>NC_091574.1:24168227-24178227 GCF_042767895.1 Penaeus vannamei | reverse complement strand
AAATGAGAGAGAAAGGGAGGGTAGAAGATAGACAGACAGAGAGAGAGAGAAGGGAGGGTGGAAGAGAGAGAGAGAGAAAGAGAAGGGAGAGAGAGAGAACGGAGGTTGGAAGAGGGAGGGGGGGGGGGGAGAAAGAGTATATATATACATATACGTATACATATGTATATGTATAAATGTATACGTATACATTTATATTTGTATGTGTACCTGAGTATGTGTATGTATATGTATGTATGTATGTATGTATGTATGTGTATATATATATATATATATATATATATATATATATATATATATATATATATATGCACCAATATATGTATGTGTACATATATATATATATAATATATATATATATATATATATATATATATATATATATATATATATATGCGTATGTGCGTGTAATCAAGTTCTTAATAGTTATGGAAGGAGAGAAGGAAAAAGTATATAAATGGCAATTTCTGCTTGCAATTGCATGTCAGGATGGCCGAGTGGTCTAAGGCGCCAGACTCAAGGTAAACTTCCCTTCCGATAGAAGGGCTATGGGCTTTCTGGTCCTCTCTGAGGGCGTGGGTTCGAATCCCACTCCTGACACAGATTTTAAGTCAACTGTCAATCACAGCAAACAATAAACGCTTCACTTTTCATTTTGCTAGTATTGCCACTTCCCAGGTACTGGACTACGTTCCCATTCTGCTATCAGTGTTATATCTAGTTGGTAAAAATGAATGTTTAATGTCGTTCACTTTTCCAACACTGCTTGCACAAGTATCTTAAATAATGCAATGGAAGGAATCCATATACAACAAATGACGGCAAATGTTTTAGGTAGAAGAAACTTTTCCATACATGCCCTAAATATCTATCAGTAAAGTTTTGCATGAAGATGGGTAATGCTCTCCATATGTCAGCATTGCGTGTCTTCTGTATAGCAAAATTTTAAGTGGTGTTTGAGCTTTCTTGAAGTCAAAGAAAATTGCTAGTTCAAGTTGTTATTCTGCGGTGGAGCTTTGTATTGATATCAGTTTCTGTCCACATAAAAACAAACATGAAATGTGTTTCTGGTCCAAATCCATGTTGATATGAATTAATAGCTATGTCAACCATGTCGTATTGGCTACTCTTTTCATTATCTTGCACATGCAGCTTGTGTGTGGTTCTCTAGTATACTAGATCTTGGGTGGATATTACTTAAGCCTTTTCCAAGAGCCAGAATCTTGAACTCCACTATAAATTTTGTCAAGAGCCAAGAGGAGCTTTTGGAAGCTCTTCAGTGTGATATCTATTACACCTTTTCATCACTTCCTAGAACTGTAGGAAATATCTACGTGGCCCTCCGGAGCAATATTGGTTTATGCTCTAGTTCTCCCTGGGGTGGAAATCCATAAGATGCTGAAATGCTCTTCACTACTTCTAGGAAATAATGGAATGTAGTCTCGTCCATGAAATCAAATTGAATCCTGATGCAACTAAACTAATTGAACCAACCATCTGATAAATACGGCCCAACTTGGCTATTGTATGATGTGCGCATGTAGGAACAAAGCATATTATATTATGATTCTCTTGAATATCCAAGGCAGGCCAAACTATACCAGTGCCTAATGACAGGTTGGAGGATTCACCAATAAAGTTGGGGTTCCACTAGCCTTCAGTGACCCTGGAACCTCTTTAACCAGACCGTTACCAAAGAACTGGATGGAACTAGGTGCCATGGATAACTGATGATACAGAATGTTACTTAATGAAGTTATTTAATCTGGCAAAAGTCGAAGTAGCTCTTGAAAACTTAATTTAGCATATGTATTCTATGGGAGTCCTCTACTAACGTTTACTGTAGTTGCTGTCATAAGTTCCACACCCTTTAAATTTCGAGATCTTACACAAAAGCTGCACTATTGTTCTATGTGCATACTGTGTTGGACAATGTGCTTTTTGCACCATAATTCTAGTAACAAAAGCATAGAGTACCATGTGAGTAAGAAAAGCCAAGGCAATGGCCTGAAAGTAAATGAGTACTATCCATTATGGCAGAACGAATTCTGGTTATCAGATATTGGCCCGCTAACAACAATATCAATGCCAAAATAAATTTTCGATGTGCTGCACTGTCCGGTCTTAGTAAACCAAAAACCTAAAAAAGGCCCACAGATGGCCCACACTCTTGATATTTGCTACGATACATGTACACATACAATGCTACAGTGCAAATTATCTAAATAATCGATTAGGTATAAGGAGATAATTTAATAGACTTTCACGCTATCTAAGCCTTGAATGCAAGTATCCAGAAGACAAGAGACTTTATGATATCGAATACACTACAAATACGGTATCACCACTGTTCTATATATAAAAAAAAAAGGTACTCTGCATATGTAAGATTAACTTCCTTAAGTGATAGCTAATGTAGTAAATACGAGACACCTATTTACCTTATTTGTAATTAGGGACAGGTGCTTTAAATGTACCGGTAACTTTACCATATCTTGTTGGCAAAAGAGTAAATATATACAAACTGGAATACATACCCTCAATGCTGCTACATCTATCGAATAATTCCCTCATTCCATAAGCATTAATTTCATGCTTCAGTTTAGCCATTCTTTGATTTTCACAATTCCAGACTGCACTGGCTTTCTACTTAATCTTGATTTTCTTCTGATTCTGAATGTCAAAGCACACAGTCGAAGGCACACATGGTTTAGCTCGTCTCCAGTCCGCCTTTAGCATCTGGGGAGATAAGGGGTGCCATGGGGTCTTACATCTACCCTCAGCAATAAGTCCACGAGACAAGACCCTTTCCATTCGGTAAAGCAAGACACACCATGTTGGCCACCCTCTCTTAATCATATTTTTGGTAATCATAACAATATCGAATAAATTACGCAAATAGCGATATCTGGTATCTAACATTGCACTCTCATTGGCTAATCTTGATGACGTCATTAGCTCCGCCCCTTTATTTGATCCGGTCACTATATGCAATGTTTTATGGTATTTCTTTCAGTGTATTTTCTTTGAAAATGGTTCACTAATAATGAAAGATAAACGAAAACGGAACCAAGAAAATAAAAAAGGTTAATGTTTGATATTTATAATGAATAATAGCAAAGAGGCGAGACTTAGCCCAGTTGTTGCCTTCTAACAATTTTTATCAAGACGGAGTGGAGTTATCTATTTCAAACTACCTTCACAAAAATATTTTTCGTTGTGTTCAAAATTAGAAACCCATAGATATGCTTTTCAGACTACGCGAAAACTACTACAACTATTACTAACTACTATAATGACAATAGTAAAATAATAGTAATAACAATAAAACGATAACAATGATGACAAATGTCTATAAAAATATTAATAGCAATAACGATAATAGCAGTAGCAACAATACCTATAATATGATAATTATGATAATCTCGATCGTGGTAACTGGTTATAGTTATGGTAAAAATAATGATAATGTATCAGTAAAAATGACACTTAACACCAAAAGTGAAGAATCTGACCTTGCTATCTGATTGAACATGTAATTCTAAGACATTTTACCTTTATATCATTTCCTTCGACAATATAAAATAAGGGCAGGAGAGAGAACGTAAAATTGAAAATTTCCAGTACTCTTCAACACCGAGAGAAAATGTCGCGAAACTGAGAAATATAATCAAAACAAATCAGACGGAATTGATACGGATAACATAATCGAGAGAAATTAAATGAGCCAATAAGAATGGCACATTGTCGTGACGTAACAACAAAGGCGTCGAAACGAGCCAATCAAATTTGAAATAAATCATCACGTGACATTAGAAGCTGGACACAAGGGAAGTCGGTTGAAATTCAAATCAGTTCCATCCTGGCTAATATACGAAAGGTTCTGGAGAAAGTGTTTCGTCCTTTCTTTCTGCAAAATATCATAGCTTACTGAAAGGAGCAGCGAAAAGTGATCCAAATTTCTGCGAACAGCGACGAGGAGGAGGATACTGACGACTCGAAGGCTGGACAATCTGGATTTTTAAAGGTAAGAAGTTATCCAAGCCGGCACGAAATCTAAATATTTTGCCCGAGCTCTATCTTGCCAGAAGATACGAGGTCAAGGTTTCGAAGACCAGGCAAGGGTGGTGTGAACGTCAACCCTCAATTACTGTGAACGGGTCTACATTCATCTTTCGCTTTTGACCAGTAATTAAGTTTCTAGTTATCCTACCCTTCCTAGTATCGGGGTCGATATCGCAGCTGTTTCGTTTGTAAATCGAATGTGTTGATTTTATTCGAAACATGACGAGAGCTGTCATTACTTTGTACGCACGAACGCACGGAAATCGCTCTTAGGTATCATTTAAATTTCTAGATATTAACATTGACAACAAGAGCAGTGATAATAACTAATGACTGAATAAATAAAATTTAACCGTTAATATAGGGCACTTCTTTTTAATATACAAATTGATGCAGGTGCATTCGACTTCAGCCGAATGTTGGAGTAGAGGGGACATCAGAGATATTGCACGGTGGACTCGAAATAGGACCTCTGAAACATCGAACCTATAAATTCATAAAGCGATATCAGGTACTCCCAATGCGTCCACGAGACACATGAAATACCAGCAACGTTAAGCCCAGTGTTATTGGCAATGAAGCCCCAACACAAAAATAACGAATCAGATCCTAACCTCCGATAGAACGTAACATTAGAAGACACTTTTCCTCTATAACATTTCTTTCGCAAACAAATATAACGACGCGAAGTCGAGGAAGCGACGAAAGAGGCGGACGGAATTGTAGCGGATGACGTAAGCGAGGGAAATCAAATGAGCCAATGGGAATCGCACTTGGCCGTGACGTGGCAAGAGACACTGGCGACCAGTTTAGTAGATCCAGTAAGTTTTGAAATTGACAATCACATGTCAATAGAAACTGGAGCCACGAAAGTTAGTTGAAATTCAGATCAGTTCCTTTAAGGTTAGACTGTGTGTTAGTTACTGTTTCGCCAATAACATGCAATGCAACCCCACACCTAAATTAAAGAATCTGAGCTTAGCAAGAAGTCGATCACATCATGCTATGAAAGGTTTCTTTTATACCATTTTCTTCGTAAATTGATAATAACGGTATTATAGATGGTTTAAAATCCACTATTTCCAGGAGCCACAGTAACCTTCCGCCTCCAGCGCCGCGACAAAATGACACAAAAACCGTTAGGAACGTCGTAAAACCGGACGGATTTGTAGCGGATGACGTATGCGAGGGGAATCATATGAACCAATTAGATTCGCGCTCCAACGTGACGTGAACATAAGCACTCAATAGAACCAATCAGATATGGAATAGATCGTCACGTGACAATAGAAGCTGGGCCTGGGGGAAGGCAGTTGAAATTCAAATCAGTTCCATCATGGCCAGACAGTGTGTAGGGTGTAAGAAAACTTCCACATCATCGCGAAATATCAGCGAAGCAACAGCGCAAGCTAAATTTATCAAAATATCCTATTAACAACGAAAAAGTGCAGCGGATACTGGTCGCAATTCGCACTAACATTAACGACGAGGACTTTTGACGACTTGCAGACTGGACTTTACGGATTTACTGGACAAGGTAAGAAATCGGCACGAGATTTGGCTGGGCTTTATTCTGCGGAACATTCAAGGTGATTTTGCAGAATAAGTGGGGGTAGGGGACGGCAACCCCCCCCCCACACACACACACACTGAAAACGGGGTTGCTACTTCGCAATATTTAGATGACCGTAAGAATTGTTTCATTATTCTGTTTTAACCCCCCCCCCCCCATTTCATACTTATGCCCTCCCTAGCTATCGGGGCCGGTATTGTGCTAGGTTCGTCCGTTACACGACGAGATCTTTCAGAATAAAGGTTTTCATCCGAAAATCGTTGTTCGGCGTATATCCAAATTTACCTAAAGACCGAATATATTTCTCAACTACGATAGGACAGAATAAATAATGTGTCCGTTTATGGATTTGTATGACGCATCTGGAGAATCAAGCTCGAGGAAACTGATGTACCTTCTAGTACCCTTAGTGAACAAGCTCGTGCTGTCTTGAACCCGTATGATTCACGTATCGGTACAGGTTCACTTCGCGTAAAGGTTTCATAACATTCAAGAAACAAGAGGCGATATGTATTGATATCATTTGCCATGTTTTTTTTCCAGTTACATGTAACATTCACATCTTTAAATGAACTAATGCTGCGTTCGGAACTGCTCGTCCATCTCGTCCAGACAACGTGTTCACAGGACCAGCAGGACGAGATGCGCCGTATACGGAACCTCCAAGACCCTTTCTGCCCAGAATGCAACCGGCTCGAATGTAAACATTCACTTTTTTATCATACCGGTGTCTTTATTTTACACGCTGCATAGGTTTTGTAACTCCTTTGATGCACATTTAACTTACCTGCAACTGACAAACACAAAAATATCCTTTGATAACACCAATTAAGGGTCATAAAATTACCCACCAATATCTTGTGGTTACCTGCAACTGTCATTGTTTACATACAAAATCTATTGTGACGTCATCTCGTCCTGCTCGGCCACCTTCGCAGGAGGGCGAGTTGGACGAGCAAGACTACTTGTCCGGGACGAGATAGAGAAGGTTCCGAACGGTCAAAACATCTCGTCCAACTAGTCTGGACGAGATAGACGAGCAGTTCCGAACGCACCACAACAACATGTGACGTATGGGTGTTCGTCGGCTGTAGTGACCGTTATCATTCAGAAGTCATGAAAGGGAAGTTTCGTCTGTCTTGAATCTGCTTCGGTCATTCATTCATATGCCGATGGTAAGTCTATACATACTTTGATTGATAGAAATCAGCTAGATGGACTGCGTTCATTAGTTTGTTTATAATAAATGTTTCCATACTAACTTGTTCTGTCTTGTCATGGTCAGTATTGCCCCCCCCCCCCCCCTCTCTCTCTCTCTCTCTCTCTCTCTCTCTCTCTCTCTCTCTCTCTCTCTCTCTCTCTCTCTCTCTCTCTCTCTCTCTCTCTCTCTCTCCTCCGTCCCCCCTCTCTCTCCCTACGTCTCCCCATCTCTCTCTCTCCCTCCGTCCCTCCCCCTCTCTCTTTCCCTCCGTCCCCCCCCCCTCTCTCTCTCCCTCCCTCCGCCCCCCCCTCTCTCTCCCTCCCTCCACCCCCCCCTCCTCTCTCTCTCTCTCTCTCTCTCTCTCTCTCTCTCTCTTTCTCTCTCTCTCTCTCTCTCTCTCTCTCTCTCTCTCTCTCCTTCCCTCCCTCTCTCTCTCTCTCTCCTTCCCTCCCTCCCTCTCTCTCTCTCTCTCTCTCTCTCTCTCTCTCTCTCTCTCTCTCTCTCTCTCTCTCTCTCTCTCTCTCTCTCTCTCTCTCTCTCCCTCCCTCCCTCCTCCCCCCCCCTCTCTCTCTCTCTCTCTCTCTCTCTCTCTCTCTCTCTCTCTCTCTCTCTCTCTCTCTCTCTCTCTCTCTCTCTCTCTCTCTCTCTCTATCTCTCTATCTCCATCTCCCTCTTTCCCTTTCTCCTTCCTCTCTCCCTTCTTGAGATTTGAGCCACAAGAACGACACAATTGCATTCCCCGTGGACCATTGTAGAATATCTTCCGTCTCCTCCACATTGTTTGGGCCACGGGCAATCCAAACAATTTCATTGTTTATTTGTAAAAATATCACTCATTTTGCTGTTGGTGAAGCTTGTTTGTTATGCCTACATCCATAAAACTTGACACATAGTAGGAAGCGCCCAAGACCTCTCTGGTACTAGATCTTTAAGTTCTTGGCTCCTTGTTAACCCTGTTTTGGGGTCTTAAAATCACAAAAATCTCGATTTTGATCAAATGCCAGAGATCCCTGAAGTTCCCTACCCCAACAAGACACGCTCCTTTACAAGACCTTTCCAACGAGTGGTCGATCATCTCTCTATCTTTCCCTTCTTGAGGGATCCTGCTTCTAAAATTCCAATGAAACTTAGCATTCTTGAAGATTGGCCCAACTACTCCTTGGACCCAAAGATTCAAGGTCCTAGCTAGTTGGGAACCCTGTTTAGCAGGACTCGCTAAGATGTATTTGTGTATCACTGCACAGGCCTTGCTGTATCAGACGGCGGTTCTTGAACTTTGTTTTACTTACGTTTAGAGTAGTGTGATCCATTGTTTGCGAGTATATTGGCATGAGTCGTAAAAAGTCTTTAAAAGGTCTTAAAATTCACCGGTTTTAAGTTGATTTGAGCGATCTGATCAAATTGGGCCCAGCACCTGAAGGGACCCCGCGCCAGCAGAGCCCTTTTTTCTCATACAAGTTAAAGAATAAAACTTTTCATATTGCCTTTAAAAAATATATTATACCCAGCATTTAATGTCTATTCTTTTTTTTCTTATTGGTTTGTATGTGTGTTTGTATGAAATATGTATACTATGTAGAAGAGGGGCCCCACCATCAGTTTTCTAATTGGGCCCCGAATTCCAAGCGCCGGCCCTGCCTGCAAGAACCCTTTGTGTGTGTGTGTGTGTTTAAGTATTATATATGTATATATGTACATGCATGTATGTTTGTATATATATGTGTGTATGTGTATATGTTACATCAATGTGTATATATATGTATGTATATATGTGTTTGTATATGTGTATATGTATAAATATATATGAATATGTTTACGTATATGAATAAATGTCAACATATATGTGTGTGTGTGTGTGTGTGTGCGCGCGCGCGCATGTATACACCTATACACACATTTACACACACACCTACATACCTACACAAACACACCTACACATCACACACATACACACCTACACACACACACACACACACACACACACACACACACACACACACACACACACACACACACACACACCTACACCTACACACACACACACACCTACACCTACACACACACCTACGCACCTACACACCTACACACACACCTACATACACACACACCTACATACACACACCCCTACACACACACACCCCTACACACACACACCCCTACACACACACACCTACACATATACACATCACATACACACATACGCACACACATTCACATCACACACACACACATCTATACATCACACACACACACACCTATACATCACACACACACACACACACCGTACACACCTACCGACAGAGACACACACACCGGCACACAAACAACATCCGGAAGGTAGCAGTTCACACTTCCGGATGTTGTTTGTAACACACGCATACACGCCTACCTACACACACGCCCGCGCACACGCATCTACACACACACACACACACACACACACACACACACACACACACACACACACACACACACACACACACACACACACACACACACACTCACACTCACATCTACACACCCACACACACTCACATCTACACACACACCTACACACATCACACACACCTACACACATCACACACACCTACACACATCACACACACCTACACACATCACACACACCTACACACGTCACACACACCTACACACGTCACACACACCTACACACGCCACACACACCTACACACGTCACACACACCTACACACGTCACACACACCTACACACGTCACACACACCTACACACACGTCACACACACCTACACACGTCACACACACCTACACACGTCACACACACCTACACACGTCACACACACCTACACACGTCACACACACCTACACACGTCACACACACCTACACACGTCACACACACCTACACACGTCACACACACCTACACACGTCACACACACCTACACACGTCACACACACCAACACACGTCACACACACCAACACACATCACACACACATACACACATCACATACATATACACACATCACATACATATACACATACATCACATACATATACACATACATCACATACATATACACACACACACACACACACACACACACACACACACACACACACACACACACACACACACACACACACACACACACACACACATACATCACACACACACACACACACACA
>NC_091574.1:24163227-24165727 GCF_042767895.1 Penaeus vannamei | reverse complement strand
ATTTGTGATTCACAACCATCCATATATAAATCTAACGATTGAAAAGGCCTTTAAAACATACTAAACGATAGATAAAAGATGTTTCGGATCTTCGGCCGTTCCTAATGGGATAAATCCGAAAATTTGTCACCACTGCGTGCCTTCAGGGAGGATCGAACTCCCGGCCTCTGGTTTACTAGACCAGCGCTCTAGCCACTGAGCTATGAAGGCGCATGTGTGGAGACAATTTGTTTTTTTCGTTTCCTGGTTTTTCTATTTTATTTCGTATTTAATCGGTATTGTTTGTATTATTTCAAATTCTGTATACAAGTACTAACTAATATAATTCCAGTCGTTTGAAAAACTCAAATATTAATATGTAGCGTCTTACATTCACACTCCCTTCGGGTAATGTCACGTGGTTAGTCGATGGTTCAAGAGTTCGAATCTCCTTTTTTTAATTTATTTTATTTTTTTTATTTACCGATTTATTTGTAATCCGATATTATTTTCAAACTTTGAATTTCTTGCACTTACAAGCTTTTGTATACAATCTTAAATGAATATAACATATGATGGGGTAAATTTCTTAAATCTAAATACAGGACATCTACATGTGTGTATGTTTTACAGGTACAGACACACACGTAAGCATGTACGCAATATGTGTAAGTATCAGTGTATAAACATGTGTGTGTGTATATATAGATAGATAGATAGATAGATAGATAGATAGATATAGATATAGATATATAAATATATAGATAGATTGATAGATGCGCGTGTATGAACACACACGCATGTGTGTGTATGAGTATGTATATATATATATGTCCATATACATATATATGTATATGTGTGTATATATGTATATATATAAATATATATGTATGTACACATACACATGTACATATATAAATGCATATATACATATATACCTATACATACACTTACACACATACATATATAGGTATATTCATATACGAATATACATGTTTATGCATATTTATATATATCTACAGTATATATATATATATATATATATATATATATATATATGTATATATATATGTGTGTGTGTGTGTGTGTGTTATATGTCTATATTTCTATATGTGTGTATATAAGTGTATAGATAAATAAATGTATATACAAATATGGTCAGTATATATGTATGTATATATTTGTATATATGTTTGTGTGTGTATACATATATATATATATATATTTACGCATATATTTCTGTATATATATGTATATATGCATATATTTATATTATATGTATCAATATGTATATATATATATACATTTATGCGTATATGCATATATATGTATACATACATATATATATATATATATATATAATTATATATATACGCATACATATGTATACATATATGTACACACACACATGTACATATTGATATATCTATCTATATATATATATGTATATATATATATGTTTGTATGTATGTATGTATGCATATATACATACATACCAATATATGTATATCCTGGCCGCTACCCCGAAAAAATCCCAAACACGATCAATCTCCATTCAACTGAACCGAAAACAAGGGGGCTGGCCACAGGGCTATATATTAAGAACTCATACCGTAAAACCATAAACCACAAAGCATAACCAGAGACCTACTTAAGTTCACTTTTTCTCAGCAACCACAAGGAGTTGGGGGGAATTCTTGGGGGCGTTAGAAAGGTCCTTATGCTATGTGGCGTTCCGATAAGGGGTCCCTATAAGGGGTCACGACGTGAAAACCCCCTAAAATACCGCCTAGATATTGAAGCAACAGTATGGTTCCAGGTTTATTTAGGGTGCTATGGGAACCTATCACAGAGTAAATTACTAAATTAGACGGTACGGGTACGAAAATTTTCATACCCCTTATAGACCTCTTAAATACAACAACGGCAAAGGTTACAGAGCTGATCCAGAGTGCTGTGGAAACCTGTCACAGAGTAAATGAGAATGGATATGGTTTGAGTACTCGTATACCCCTTATAGACCCCTTAAACACCCCTAAACAACGGAGTGGGTTAGGGAGATGATCGAGGGTGCTATGGAAGGCTATGATAGAGTAGAGGCGATTGGGCACGGTTTGAGATCTCACATTCCCTTAAATATAGCAGGCGTAGGTACGTGCGTCACCTTATCGAGCGAATATATATATATATATATATATATATATATATATATATATATATATATATATATATAAATATAAATATATATATATATACATATATATATATATACATATATATATATATATACATATATATATATATATATATTAAATTCGTATGTATATATATATACATATATATATATATCTATATATATATTAAATTCGTATGTATATATATACACATATACATGTATATACACACAAATATATATTTATATAAATATAAATACATATATATGTGTGTATATGTCATACATGTTCATATCTATGTATATATATTATATATGTGTATAAATGCATACATATTTATATATATG
>NC_091574.1:24120727-24130727 GCF_042767895.1 Penaeus vannamei | reverse complement strand
GGATCATGGTCTTGGTCCATGCCCCACTGCTTAAATGTATCAAGATCCGCCACCAGAGATTCCAGACACTCATATAGGATAGAAACATCGGCAAAGTCGAGGTCCGTGACTTTGATATGGCCCATTGTTGCTCAACAGAGACTTTGGATAGTGGATCTACCCATTATCCACTCTATGCAAGTGTTGATATGTGTTGGTGCAAGGACATACGCTATACTGTACAGCACTGTCAGTACTAGTACATAGGCTTCCTGTTCAACCAATAATTCGTGTCTGAATTCCCCAAAGTCTCAGGATCTCTCATAGTAATTCGCGATAAACCGAGTCAAACGCCTTCTTGAGATCGATGGAGGTTGCTAGAAGCCCACGACCGAACTCGTGACGGCATCGCAGTGCTTGGATACGAACTCATATTCATTACAGATGCATATTCATATATATATATATATATATATATATATATATATATATGTATATATATATTTGCATATATATACGTATATTTGTATACATATAATCATACAAGTACATATTCATATTCACACATATATATTTTGTATATATACATACACACATACACATTGACTGATTGACGTAAGGAGGATCGCCAGGAGTCGCGTCCGACGGTGGAAGAAGCCTTCGCAGCTTCACTGAGCAGCTACAGCCCACCTCGAGCTGAATATCCCCAGCCAGTAAGCGAGCAACAACCTACACAAAGCAGTCAGAAGAAAAAACAACCAAAGACTCCAGTTCTTCATATCGCAATCTGGAACGTGCGCACCATGTGCTTTGCTCTCCACAGATCTCCAGTAAATGGATGACTTCCGCAAGACTGCTATCATCAACAAGAAGCTGGCACGATTCAACATAGGTGCCGTCTGTTTTCAGGAAACGGTTGGCAGACGGTGGGTCCCTAAGAGAAAGAGACTACACCATTGGCGAAGATTGTCCCTGGACGAGACCAGGCAGCATATTGAAGGTTTTGGTGTGAGGAACTCGCTGATCGCCACCATAGAAATCCTCACTGGGGGTCAGCAAGACATCGCTGGGCATTGTCAACAATATCTTGCGTATGCCCTTACACTCACCTCCAGCCCAGAAGCCAAAGACTAATGCTACGAGGCTCTGGAAGATGTGTCCGGAATGCCATGCTCTGAAGGTATATACTTGTTAGGCAACTCCAACGCCCGCGTTGGGACCAACTGGCAAGCATAGCCTACCTGCCCTGGCCACTCTGGCATAGGTAAGATGAATGTGAGTGCAGACTGTGATGCAGACCATTCACTTGTTGCCAGCAAGGTTAGGCTGAAGCACAATTATCTTGAATTGTACTTAACGTAGTTCATCGTGTCTGATACTGCATTAGATGCCTTTCCTGGCCTACCAGTCTTGGAGGAGCTTGACACTACCCCTACACTGGAGGAGCTCAACATATCCATTGGCTGTTGCAAGGCGTTAGGGAAAGATGGCATCCCCCCCAGAAGTTCTGAAACGTGGGAAGGCAGCCATCTTTCAGTCGCTGTATGATCACCTCTGCTTGTGCTGGGAGGAAGGACATATGCCTCAAGACATGAGAGATGCCAACATAGTTACAAGGGCGACCTCAGTAACTGTAATAACTACCGCGGCATCTTTCTCCTGACTATTTTTGGCAAGGTCTTTGCTTGTGTCACCTTGAACCACCTATATAGCCTTGCTTTGCGATTATCCTTAGTCATAGTGTGGCTTCAGAGCTGGAAGGTCCACAATAGAAATGATCTTCCATCAGCTGCAGGAAGTGTCGAGAGCAGCAGCAACCATTGTTTCTTGCTTTTGTCGACCTGACCAAAGCTTTTGAAGATCGGTTGTACTCTTAAGCTCCTGGCCATCATTACCTCGTTCCATTAAGGCATGCAAAGCACCATCTGCTTGGATGGAGCCACCTCAGACACCTTTCCAGTCAGCGTTGGATTGTAGCAGGGTTGCGTCCTAACTTCAACCTTGTTTGGGATCTTTTTCTCAATTCTCCACTACGCGTGTACAGACTGCCCAGAAGGCGTCTACGTCCAATTGAGGTCAGATGGGAAACTGTTCTATATCGTCAGACTCCGTGCCAAAACCAGTCTACAAGGTCTTCAGACGAGAGTTTTTGTTTGCAGATGATACTGCTCTAACATCACACAGCGAAGAAGGGCTACAGCACCTGGTTGACAAGTTGTCCCATACCTGCAAGGAGTTTGGGTAGATGATTAGGAAAACCAACATCTTAATGCAAGGTGCAGAGTTCCCATTATCACCATCGAAAATATGGAACTGGAGGTCATGGACACTTACACGTACTTGAGATCAACCATGTTCAGCACACTTTTGCTTGATGCCAAGATCAGCTTCAGGATTGTTAAAGCAGCTGTTGTCATGACCAAACTTAACAAGCAAGTGTGGAAAAATAATCTGTTGACTATGTGTTTACAAACCTTGCGTCCTGTTGACCTTATATGGCAGTGAGTCTCGGACGATTTATGCCAGGCAGGAGTGGCGACTCACCGGTTTCCATCTCCGCTGCAGCCTCCTTTACTTCAGCTGGCAGAAAAGAATCTCCAATACTAAGATCTTGGAGTGTGCTGGGTTGCTGAGCATGTATACACTATTGATCCAAACACACCTCCAGTGGCTCGGTCATGTGCACCGCAGGAAGCCTGGCCTTCTACCAAGAGAAGTCCTATGTGGAGAACTGTGGGAGGGCGTCCGCTGCACTGGTCAACCGCTGCTTCGCTATAAGGACGTCTGAAAGCGTGACTTGCATTCTGTGCAAATCGACATCAACACTTGGGTGGACATCGCCAAACTTCGAGACACATAACGCCTAAGTGTGAAAAAGGGAATTCCAAAGGAGAAGCTAACGACAGAGCCCAAAAAACTCGCGCAGCATCTGTCCGCGAACGCACAAAACATATCTGCCCAACTTGCAACTGCCACTCCAGGGTCGGGCTATTCAGCCACTCCAGATCCTGACCCAAATCTCTGCGCTAACCGTCGAGACGAGAATGCCACGATACAGATACACACACAGTTTTACAATGGCTCTAAATTTATCTGAATTCGTGGAACGTACTATTCTAAGTGCAATGTATACTTGTCTTTTCGCCGCCTGCCACTCCCATCTCTCTCTCTCTCTCTCTCTCTCTCTCTCTCTCTCTCTCTCTCTCTCTCTCTCTCTCTCTCTCTCTCTCTCTCTCTCTCTCTCTCTCTCCAAGGATACTTCCAAAAGGAAATATCTATATGAAAAGCAGGCTTCTGTTATTAACTCTGAGCACAAGGCACTAATAATCTGTGATAGATGTTAGATGAAAGCATCTGAGGGAACAGAGAGAGAGAGAGAGAGAAAGTGAGAGTGAATATCCAATTCAATATCTTTATCATCCTGTAGATCAGGGTTTTTCATCCCCCCTCATGTTAATAAAATAGGAGTACATAAGATGTGGGGACTCAGGTTTGCGCAGTCAGCTTAGTTTTCCTCCTCAGAGTTACCAGGCACCAAGAGATGATTTGTGGCATACTCTCTGAGAAACCCAGGGCATACCCCCAATGGATACGCGTACCGCAGGAGAACACCGTAGTTATAGTCATTATGTTTTACAATAATAATGATTATTATCGTTGCTGTTATTAATGTTATTTTGTTCATCATTTTTATCATCGTCATTAATATTATCATCATTACTATCGATATAAATACAATTATCATCCTCTTCATGTTTATCAATATTGTTATCAACATTAACATCAGCATACACAAAATTAAACATTTTAATTCATAAGCGTAAAAGGCATTCAAAATTTAGAAGAAACTAATTAGCGTCGTCTAATTAGGGGAATATATTCTTTTTCAACTGAATGAACTGCAACCTTTTTGATCGATTTTTCCCACGACGTCTATAACGTATTCTCAAAAGACCGTTACTTGTACGAGTTTGAACTTTGGTAAATAACGGACGAGCTGTAACGTTCCTTTTTCTCTCGAACAGGATCAGAGAGGCGAGTATAGATAGACTCATTTAAGAGGAAATGTTCTATCTATCGCACTAGCCTTAATGCCATTACTACGTTGCTTTGCATCGTTATTGATAGGTGATTTCAAAGGGTTATTTCCCTGATTAAAGACACCTCGCCTATTTGAAGATCCTACCCAGGGCACAAGGCTTAACACCTCATGGTAAGTTCACATCGAAAGACTATATATTAGGCTTTCAAAAGCTGTTTGATAGGTTCTTGGAGAGGTTAAAATGTTTTTATTATAAGGGCTTTAGGTGATCCAGAATTACTTAGGTTTCTATATAATGTTACCCTTGAAGAGTATGATATTGTATTTTAACAAACTCTTGTGTGTGTGTTTTTCTTTTCATTTTTTGAAGCTGTGTTAGTATATTTTCTATAAGGTAATAATGATGGTGACAGTGATGAAGTAAAATGAAGATAATCATAATAGTGAGAATCATAATAATGAGTGTAATATCAACAATAATGGTACTAATGATAACTAATAATGATAATGATAAAAATGATCTTATGATAAGGATAATATAAATACTGCTATAACTACTACAACCACAGATAATCCTGTTGATACTTGAACTAATGATAATAATGATAATGCTATCAATAGAAAAACAAAAATAGTGGAAAACTTTTCTTTTGGCGACTCGAAGTTTTAGAAAGAGAAGACATCTCTAACCCACCAACACCACGAAGCGACCCAGGATTGTATTACAGCATCCATTACAAACAAACTCGAAACGACAGCGGTTGAGCAAGTGGGGGAAAACAGAGACTTCCGCACGTGGCAAAAATCTGTCTAATAATACCGAGGAGGACACGAACACCACCAGTTGGTACTCTGAAAGTTTGCGTTGGACGTCGAGCAAGACTTTTGACCGAATAATTTCATCCTGGTTGTTGTTTCCAGCTAAGTATCGAATGGACATCAAAAGGTGTCAAAGTGTCTCCCTCTCTCCGGGCTAATGGATCAGAGAAATAACGGAAAGGAGAGATTAAAGGCGTCGCCAGAAAACAGATATATACGGAATTTTGGGTTTGGCGGAAAAGCAGTATCCTTCCGTATAAAGCCACAGGTAACGTGTATAAAATCATATGCTTATTCATGTATGCAAACTTGAAAGTTTATTTATGGCATCATGTAAGAGAAAATGATAATTAGAAAATGCAGTTGGAACTATTAGTTTATTAGGTTATACATTTGATTACAATACCTTTGTGGTCAGATCGGCATACAGCGATAGGGCTCAATAAAGCATAAGGAAAGGGCAAGAAAAGGTGAAATAGTTGGTTATCAGAAAAGGAGAATTTCATCTTTTAAAAGATCTATGAATATATCTCGTGAGTTGCAACTAAATTGAAGTCGCCACGGAGAAGACAAATAACTTCCAACTTCTATGGATCCTTAACGAATACTTCTAATGGAAAAGTGGTTCTCAGGACTCATTTTAGCTCTCGGGATATTACCTTTTACTGCTTATGGTTTCCCTTCCTGGATGTCCGTGTTTATCGTTCCTCCAACCGTCTCACTTTCTCATTACACGTGAAAAAAAATCTTATATAAAGGGTCGGACATCAGTAACTTTTGATATCCCCAGATTTTCTTCACTTGAAATTATACATCTTATTATGGCTGTGGTTGCCAATCGTTACAATATTTGATATATTGTATATCATTTTGTTCTCACAACCTTATTATTTATACTTAGAGCTATCAAGTATTTGCCAAAAAGGTGTCCTGCTCATTTTGTACTCACAAGCTTATTATTTATACTTGGAGCTATCAAGTATTTGCCAAAAGGTGTCTATTCATCTATCAAATCGTTTCTCCTCGTCAGTCCTGCTTAAATGTTATGATCCTCTCCAACACTCATCTATTTAACATCCATCTTGCCAGTTTTAATGGTCCCTCCTTACCTTATGCAAAGGAAGTCGATATGACTGTGTATATAAAAGCCTTCCATTGTATTTAGATTTTCCTCTCAGCCCTACTCATTATAATTTAAAAATAGGGGAATTATTTTGAAACGGAAGGCAGTTAGCAGAGGAAGCAGCAGTGAGAGGGGCGCCACTTGCCTCGGCCCAACCCCCCTGCGAAGGCCTCTGCCGACTCCTTCAAGAATTCCCCATATAAGAGTGCTTCCAGCCCCCAGGGAGGATCGAACTCCCGACCCCTGGTTTACAAGACCAGTGCTCTAGCCACTGAGCTATGGAGGCGCCCACTCTTTCCACGCCACGAATGACGTGGGCTGGATACATCGATCCAAGCACACAAGCGCTGGAAACCCGGGGCGTGAGGCTGCAAGCACGCCAGAGAGCGGATTGGCTGGTGCGGCCTGGACGGGAGAGCGCGGGAGGGGGCGTCTGGTCGCGGCCTCAGATCGCTCGAAAGGGATTCCACTCGGGGAAGACGATGAGCATCTCGGTGGACATCATTTCGTCCTGCATCGTTGCCGCCTTCGTCTTCTTTGTCACATTTCGATTCTTTCGTTGAGACCGCGACTGATTCGTTTTAGGCGAAGGATGCTGCTAGTAAGGGGCATTAATTGGCAACGGTTTAATACCTTAATTCCTATAGATATTGAGCCGACAAAATGTTCAGTAACAATATCTCAGGAAACGCACTGTCTTTCTCTACCTCAGTCTACTCAACTATCTACCTTCTCCCTACCTATCTATCTCTCTTTCTACCCCAAGAAAAACATTTCAACTGCAGTTTCCATTTCTATACAAGTACGTCGTATACATTAACAAGAGTATTACCTATCAATCCCGAAGCTTATGTACTTAACCCTTACTGGAAAAAAGACATGTTCTGTATAATGTGTGTAAAACTGTGAATTTTTTTGTTCATTTCTTATTTTGTACTATACACATATTAACTTGCCATGCCTGTTGAGACATGACAGGTTTGCCTTCTTAGTCACGTCGAATTATAAGACCGTAAGTTCGGTGGTGGTAGCATATCAAAGCGAATAGTTACAGCATGCAATAATAGATTAGGTGAAGTAATAGATTAAAGATAACATGAGTAGGATATAGCAAGATAACAACATTAATCGAAACATCTTTATTACTGATTTGTTTACTTAGAAACGTTAGTAAAAGGCCCAAACAATTCTTTGATTTCCCTGAAATAAGTAAGATTGTATCTTCGAACCGGGAAATAGAACCGCACGCTACTGAGTGAACAACAAATTGTAATAAAAGACAGGTAATAGAAAAATACTGTTATGGTTTCCATTTTCAATGTATCGTCGTTTCCTGAAGACATAATATAACTTCTGTAAGACGCTATCATATAGAGATGTGTGTTTGCATCTAGTGTGTGGTTTGTGCGCGTGTATCTACTGTGTGGTTTTTGTATCAGCTCTTTTGCTTACCTTGTTTCCTGTTGTTTTTTACTTTAAAATACTCGTTCTTCTCAAAGGCGGTGTAGGTTGATTGCTTTCCGCTTCTTAGAGACAAAGAACTTTCACATGTGCACACCAACTTTGTACCTTCATTTTGTCTAACTTTGAGAGCCGCTAATCTAATATATAAAGCTTTGGCGTTGCAAAAGATCCGGGTATATTTTGAGATAACACATCTTGTATGTGAGGAAATGAAAGGGGATTCTCTCTCTCTTCCTTCCTCCCTCCCCCTCTCCCTCCTTCCCTCTCTCCCTCCTTCCCTCCTCTCCCTCCTTCCCTCCTCTCCCTCCTTCCCTCTCTCCCTCCTTCCCTCCTCTCCCTCCTTCCCACCCTCTCCCTCTCTCCCTCCTTCCCACCCTCTCCCTCTCTCCCTCCTTCCCTCCTTCCCTCTCCATCCCTCTCCTCTCCCTCTCTCCCTCCTTCCCTCTCTCCCTCCTTCCCTCTCTCCCTCCTTCCCTCCTCTCCCTCTCTCCCTCCTCTCCCTCTCTCTCTCCTTCCCTCCCTCACTCCCTCCCCCTTCCCCCTCCCATCCTCTCTCGCTTGCGCAAGTATCAGCATTGCTATAGGTACAAGTCATTATTCATCATATTATAAACGCACTTAGATGGGAATACTCAAAAGAACTATACGAGGGAATATTAATGTTGTTCAATGTTTATGTAATTAAAAGGGCAGCAGGGCACAGAAAAATCTATCCTTTGTTTTAGATCTTTTCCCCCCGATAATCCCTTATCAATGGTATTTTCAACTTCATTTTTGCCCCATCGGTGGACGAAAGACCTTTTCATTTGATGACTATAAATCCAAGCCAGTTTTCACTATCCTTACCATTTGCTTACCACATATAACATTTTCTAGAACTTATAAGATGGATGTTACAAGCCGGATATATCACTAGTTGATTGCCACATTCCAGAACATATACTTGTTTCTACAGGGAGATGTCATCATAAATATAGAGGAATTTCGCATTCTCTCTTCACCCCAAAATATTTTTAACAATACAGTACACCATCTCACTCATACAATTTCCAAATTATCTCGTATTTTTATTGGTAGTTTTCCATGTTATCCCTTTCCTCACTGTCCTTCAACATCCAAATGAATATCTTTACAAATGGAACTACATAACTCTCTTCTCTCACATGGTCATACATTATTTTCGACCAGGGAAGAAAAATAACCTACAGTATGTCTTTTTCAAACATTCCGTTACAGGTGTATTGGGAAGGTCAGTTGGCAGTTGGTTAAAACAACGAGCGAGCATGTATGTGTGTGGGGATGCAGAGGGTGCTTGTGTTTGGTGTGTTATATATATATATATATATATATATATATATATATATATATATATATATATATATATATATATATATAATATTGCTAAAATACTCTACCTTCTTCATACTATGGTAGAAAAACCCACAATGCACAAACAAGATTTACTGAAGGAAGTGAGACAACAGTTACGAAATCGTCCTCGATTCCATCCTCGGGTCTGAGGAGGAAAGGAAGAGGAAGGGGTATAAGAGTGAAGGGAGGAGAAGCGTTCGCTGTTCAAGTTGAAATTGGGCAGCAGCTTAATCAGAGAAGTTTCCACCAGTCTGCGGACATGGACATCAGCGGAAGGGAAGAGAATGCGTGCTGCTTTCCAGTCCATCTGATGGCCGGTGTCCCACTGATGGCAGAAGAGGGCGTTGTTGCTATGTCCCCTGGATAAAGCGTACTTATGCTGAGACAGACGCTTAGTAAGACTGGCGCCTGTTTCACCAAAATACTGCTTATCACAGGAGGCACACAGAACAGCATAGGTGCCCACCTTCGAGGTAGAGGGAGGGCAGGTGTGAACCAGGTTACGACGGAGAGTATTCACCTGGCGAAAGGAGGGAGTAGATCTCCTCAGTGTAAGGCAGGCTGAGGACAGGCAGGTGAAGAGTAATAATAATAATGATAATAATAATAATAATAATAAAGAGTTTATTAAATAAAGTTTTAGTTACAAGGGTAACATTGTTACTTTACAAAGTTATCATTTAAGTGTCTAGTACAATAGGGAATAGTAGACATATAATATCTGGATGTATGACACTTTGGTTCACATAATTTGTTGTTAACATCCTCACGAAGCTGTCTGCTTGATTGACGCAAGTCGGGAAGCAGGTGCCGATATCTCGTAGTTGTAAAGATGTGTGCGAATTTTTCTGTTAGGTATTTTCTCCGGTCTTCTAAAGAGGGTATCTGCAGTTGGTTTAGTGCCTCTGTGTATGTGATGTAGTTTGACCCGAGCATGATACGTAATGCTCTTTTCTGAAGTCTTTCTAATTTTATTTTTTTCAAAGTTGGTAATGGACGAATGCCAGACTGGTGCTGCATATTCACAGACTGGTCGAAGGAAAGTCGTCCATATGCGAAGGGGGTTTTCTTGGGATGCACCGAAAGATTTTAATTTGGTTAGCATAAAGAACTTTCTTCCACACTTTGAAATCAGTTTCTTGGTGTTGGCGAACCACTTTAAATCGTCACTGATAACTGTTCCCAATAGATTCACCTCTTTG
>NC_091574.1:24100727-24103227 GCF_042767895.1 Penaeus vannamei | reverse complement strand
TCTCTCTCTCTCTCTCTCTCTCTCTCTCTCTTTCTCTCTCTTTATCTCTCTTTATCTCTCTCTCTCTCTCTCTCTCCCTCCCTCCTTATTCTCCCGCTCCTCTTTCCCTCTCTCTTTCTCTATCTCTATCCTCCCAACCCCTCTTCCCTCCCTCCCTCCCTCCCTCCCCTCCCTCCCACTCTCCCTCCCTCCCCACCCCCTTCCCCCTACCCCATCCACCGTTTTCCTCTTCCTATTGCTCTCTCTTTCATTCACGAGTTCCCTTCACTACAAAGCGCCCAGAGGCCTCAACTGTCAAAACATGAAGACAGGCAAACTTGGCAGTCCATATTCTCTCTTGATGGGTTGGTCGAAGTCGGGCCGGGGGGGGGGGGGGGGGGGAGAGGGGGAGGGGCGAGGGGAGAAGGGGAAGAGGGATGGGAGACGGGGAAGAGGGATGGGAGACATAAGAAGCGGGCAAAGGGGAGAGGGATGGGAGATAGAAGAAGGGGGGTGAAGGGGAGAGACGAGAGACAGAGGGTTGGGGGAAGAGGGGGAGGGAGAGAGGGATGGGAGACAGAAGAAGGGGGGAAGGGTGAGAAGGATGGGAGACAGAAGAAGTGGGGATAGGGGGGGAGGAGGGGTTAAGACGAAAGACAGAGGATGGGGGGAAGAAGGGGAGGGGCGAGGGGAGAGACGAGAGACAGAGAGTCAGGGAGATGGGGGGAGGCGAGGAGAAATGGGGGAAGGACGAAAGCCAGAGAGTTAGGGAGGGGGGGTAGAGGGAGGGGGAAGACGAAAAAGAAATCGGAAAGGATGGAGAATTGAGAGCTACATTCACCATCTTTATTGAAGATATTACAATTGTTGGAGTTGTTAGTAGCATTATTACCTCTTATATATATGTGAGTGTGTGTGTATGTATGTTTGTGGGAAGTAGATAGAGATAGATAGATAGATAGAGAGAGAGAGACACAGAGATCATACACACACACATACAGAGAGAGAGAGAGAGATCACACACACACACATATGGTGTGTGTGTATGCATATTTATCCATATATACATAAATACTAATATTCAAATATATTTCATGATTTTTTTTACATATTTTTATTGTCACTTGATGCCTTTCATGAAACACCGTATTAACTAGATAAATCAGCTTATAAGCTCTGTGACATTTAACTCTAATTAATTTTAGCATAACAATGCACATGAAGTATATAGAGCATCACAATCTAAATTTAAACCATAGGAATTAGTAACAGTCGGAGCATATAGAGAATATTTGCAAATTTGTCAAAATCCTCTCCATATAGCCATTTCGGTTAATCATTCGTCTGTTGAGGAACTCGTGAAGCGTTCTAAATTGTGTGATTTAGTTTCATTTCTTATTGTGGATGTCTTCCTTTTCATACACACACACACACACATTCATATAGATACACACACACACACACACACACATACACACACACACACACACACATATACACACACACACACACATATATGTATATACATAAATATATTTATATGTATATATATATATATATATATATATATATACATATATACATACATGTATGTATGTATGCTTGTGTGTGTATGTATGTATGTATGTATATTTGTTCTTGCAGGTATAAGCTGATGAAACCTTTTTCAGACTTATACCAATTGCTTTTTAACTCCTGGAGTCACTTGTCGCTGAATGCACACGTCCCCATAATGTGTAAGCCTACTTGCCGCGTCAGGGACCAAGATCAGAAGAAAAAAAAAAAAATCTCTCGGAAAGACTGCGCGCCATATTTTTTTTTTTATTTTTTTTTTGCACACGACCCATAAGTTAACGGTCGCGCCGATCAGGAATGGCCAAGATCTAATGCTGTTGACTGATGATTTCCGATCAAGATATGCATTTAGCACATTCTAAGACTCGCTACAGAAATAAATCCGGTTTGAAGATTTTCCAAGGCATTGAATCTCCCCCCCCCCCAAATTATTTAAGACATTTTAAGACTTTTTAAAGATGCACCCGAACCCCATTCAACCAGAAAATAGTAAACCCGTTGCGGATTTCTAAAAGAATCCACCGCAGAAAATGTAATGCCTCATGCAGGAAAAACAACAAAAACAAAACCCGAGAGAGCCCGCGTGCTGTAAACAAGTCTCTGTTGTTTGCACTAATCCGCAAGTTGTTCATTCATTCGTCATTCACAGCAAGAGTTCCTGTCTTGGAATATGAATAGCCCGCGCGTTCGAATGAATGGGAAACGGGGCCAGTTTAAGTCACTATTCACTCAGAGCCGCGGACTGAAATTCGTAGTAAAATGATAACTCTGTTGATAATGGAGGTTAGCAAGGTTACATCAAGCATCTGCATTATTTTGCCCATACAGTCATGCTTTTGTTCCTGTCGATTCTTTAACTGGTGTATTTTTTTATGATCTTATAATATGTTACTGCTATTATTATCAGTCATTATTATCTCCTGCATTATAGATGTTCTTTTTTTTT
>NC_091574.1:24090727-24093227 GCF_042767895.1 Penaeus vannamei | reverse complement strand
TACTAATCATCGTGGAATGGAGCCGATGAAGGTGAAAGAATTCCCAGTGCCACAAACGCTCTCGTGGACATATCTCTCTGTTCATTATTTATATGTATGTGTATATATATATGTGTATTTATATATATATACTCTTAACGCTATCACGAAACTAACCATTTGATCTACATAGACACAGGAAGCAACATTTAAGCCCATTGGCTGTGGGAGTCGTCTGTCGAGGAACTTGATTGGCTGGTAGAAGCCTTCTTGGGAGGCTGGGTCCAAGAAGGCTTCTCATTGGAGGAGGAGGGCAGATCCATCCAAGAGGCTCGAGGATTGGACGTCGCGCAGCCAATGAGGTGCTGAGACACATCTTTTTATTTTGTTTTGTATTTTTTTTGGTTGTCATTTTTTGAGAAATGTTTTCAAGTTTTTTGTTACATTTTGCAGATTCATTTTTGTAGAGAAAATAAAGCGGACAGTAGAGGTATGGATTACAATTACCTTACTCAGTTACAAAAACTTTTTTGGGAGGTCAGCATCGGAGTCTTAAACTTCTTTTTTTTTAGGCCTGGATAAAACAAATTGCTTTGTTATCTCAGTTTCGGAAAATTGGTATCGAATTCTGTTTTGTTTATATTACACCGGAGAAAAAATTTCATAGTATATAAATTTAGAACAATAGTTTAGGTAATTTTCTACATACTTTAGCGTCGTTTTTACAAAGTTTGTGTAACTGAGTGTGACTTGGTGGACATCTGCTTGTTACACAGCGTTACGGGTGTAATTACCACTTATACACAATGTAGTTATATATATATATTCCTATATACCATTATTCGGAAACATTGAAAGAAAAAATATATATCATATATACTTATCCTCTGACACCTGTAGGTATATAAGCCATCCATAGTCCAAAACAAAAAGGAAAAATAAATGGTGGATAATCAATTTATTTCTATATATCTATATATATATCTTTTTAAGTTTCATTTCACGTATATATTTTTTTCTTTTTTTTCTGTGTGACTGGAGGAGACGAAACAAGTGACGGCGACACATCAGATGCCGGCTGAGGGTTTCTCCACTCGCCGTTGGCCAGGAGGGGGGGCGGGCGGACTCGAGGCTCACGCGCGCGCACGCCCCTCGAGGCAGGTGGGGAGGGGGGAGGATGAGGGGTCGGACGAGGGGGGGGAGGAGAATGCAAGAGGAATGATCAAAAGACTGGCTTATGCGTCTCCCTCTCTTCCTCCATTTCTCTCTTTCTCTCATTTCCATCCACTTCTTCGTTTCTTCATATTTTCTTCTTTATCCAGCGGTTGTTCATTCTCTCTCTCTCTCTCTCTTCCTTTCTTGATTTATTTTTCTCCTATCTACTTTTTCCCCCTCTCTCCTCTCGAAGTGTGTGTTCGTATGTGCGTTCGTCCGAATCTGTGTTTCCCTTCTGGGCTCTTGGTGAATCCCCGCTTGACGGAAGGGCGGGAAAGGGCGGCCGCGGCTTCGGACACGAGTCTCGGCGTCCTCGCGTCTTTTCGAGTCCGATCGTGTCTTTATTCGAGTCTCTCACTTTCTCTCTCTCTCTCTCTCTCTTTCTAGATATTTTTCCTCGAGTAGGACGAATAGCAGGCCATGAAAAAAATAGATAAATAAAAACAGAGGAGGAATGAGAGGACGTTTCTTGGGGGGGACCCGAAGAGGGGTGAGGGGGAGGGGGGAGGAGGAGGAGGAGGAGGAGGGGGGGTCTTGCAAGATGGCGCTCGAATCGAAGAGAACGAAGTGGGGGGAATTCCGACTTCCCTTCCCCCGCCGCACCGCAACGGGCTTACGAGTACCTGTAAGTTTTATCTTCCCAACTTAATTATTTTTTCTAAGTTTCTTTATTCTTTCTATTATTATCATTATTATTTCAGACATCTGCTTCTTCTTCTTCTTCTTTCTTCTTTCTCCTTCTGCTTTCTTCAGCAATAAAAGTCGTAATGCTTACAAAAAAGACAAAAAAAAGTCCTTAAGAATCTCGCCAGGGGTCGTCAACTTCTTGGAGCTGTCGGAGGCTACTGCGGCAGGGCCTTCAGGATGGCGTGGACCTCCTCGGCGACGGCCATGAGCACGAACTCGAACTGGGCCTTGCTCTTGACCATGTGAGGCCGCTGGTCCCGGATGTGCTCGAGGGTGGCGGCGATGTCGATCTCCTTCGCGCCCTTGGCCATGCGGTTCAACACCATGTCGATGAGGCAGTAGGTGCCCGTGCGCCCGATGCCGTCGCTGCGGGGGAACGAGGCGGTTAGGGGCGGCCGTCGGCAGGGGCGTTATCAACTTTGTTATAATCATTGTGATGGTGATGATCATTATGATGATGATGATGATTGTGATTATTATTTTATAATGATGATGATGAATGTTCATTAGTATTTTATATGATGAAGATAATGATCCTTATAGTTATAATGATAATGAAGATGATTATGATAATGTTGATCATTATTATATTTATAATGATGATGATGATGATTAAAGT
>NC_091574.1:24083227-24085727 GCF_042767895.1 Penaeus vannamei | reverse complement strand
GTTGATGGCACCAAAGGCAGCATGGCGGAGGTGCCTACGAGCGAGGCGAGCATAAAGCCGAACTATCATGTGACAAGCTGAATCATGCCTACCCCCTCTCCCCCCTCCCCCCTCACACATACACTTTCTGTTCGCTCACTCTCTCTCTCTCTCTCTTTCGCGCCTGTCCACTTTCTCTCCTGTCCGCTCTCTCTCTCTGTCTCTCCCCCTCTCTCATTCGCTCTCTCTCTCTCTCTCTTTCCCTCCCCCTCTTTCATTTACTCTCTCTCTCTCTCTCTATCTATCTCTCTCTCTCCCTCCCTCCCCCTCTCCCATTCGTTCTCTCTCTCTCTCTCTCCCTCCCTACCAACCCCCTTTCTCTCTCTCCCTCGTTCGTTCTTTCTCTACTCCGCTCTTTCTCTCGTTCGTTCTTTCTCTACCTCGCTCTATCTCTCCCTTCTCTGTTTGCCTATCTGCCTGTCGGGCTCTCCCTCCTCCTTTCCTTTCTCCCCCGTTTATCTCCTTCTCCCCTCTCCTCCCCACTCCACCTCTCCTTCCGTGATCCTTTACCTCGGCGCTATAAACATTTATACAGAATCCAATCCACTTACCAGATCTCAACACTATATTCCAAACCCTATAACTAACAACAATAATGACATCCTTTCCCTTGTCCAGCTAACTACCGAACAATGTAAGTAGTAAAAAAAACTATGAATGAAAATAGGAATAAAAAACAAACTAACTCCTCAATAACTCATTTTTATTCCTATACGTTGGAAAATGAATGATAAATAAAATCATATTTCACAACCCAGAGACCGCGAGATTATTTTCATTTTGCATATGCGGAATGGGAGAGTTATGGGGTTGATTGGCGATTGGCGATTGGGAACTGGTGATTAGTAATTGTTAACTGGTGAATGAAGACTGGAGAATGGAAACTGGTGATTGGTGATTGTTAACTGGTGAGTGAAGATTGGAGAATGGAAACTGGTGATTTGTAATTGTTAACTGGTGATTGGTGATTAGTAATTGTTAATTTATGATTGGTGACCGGTGAATGAAGATTGGAGATTAGAAACTGGAGATTAACAATTGCTAACTGGTGATTGGAGATTGGAAAATGGAAAATGGAGATTGGTAATTGTTAACTTATGATTGGTGACTGGTGACTGAAGATTGGAGCATGGAAACTGGAAATTTATTAACTGGTGATTGGAGATTGAAAATAATGACTGGTAACTGGTGATTAGACACATACGATGAATGGAAAACTTCACACACGTACCTGCAGTGCACGATGATGGGACACGACCTCCCTCTGTATGATTTGTTGACCTTCCTGCGGAGGGAGAGAAACGGAAGCAGGTCAAGCTCAGGTCACGTGGTTAATCCTTATTCTTGACATCGATTATATAACGTCTGGAATAATTTGTGTCATTTTTTGGGTAGTTTGTATGTAAATATTTGTGTTATCGTTATCGCATTATTTTCATTTTGCTACATCATTATAATTATCATTATCACTATCATTATTGAGGTGTTATCATTGTCTTCATTGTTATTGCTACTATTACCGTAATCATTATCATTAATATCAACATCAATATCATTATTATCCTTATTATCATTATCATCATTAGCAGTACGACTACAATTATAATTTCTAACATTATCTTCACCATCTACCCTATTATTTTCATTATTGTTGTTAATATTATCATAAGCAATCAATATTATCACCCTTATTGCTATTATCATTATTACTATTATCGCTATTCATATAATCAATGCTATTGTTATTATCATTATCTTTACTATTGCTATCATTTTTATCATTAATATCATTATCCTCATTATTACGATTATCACTGTTATCATCATGTTTATTGATAGTTTTGTTGATATTTAATATTATTAATACTGTCATTATCATGATCATGATTCTCATTATTATTTTCTTTATCACTATCATTTTTATTGTTATTACTATTACTGTAATTTTTCTTACTCTTTTGATAACGTCATTACTCATATTATTATTATCATTATTACTATTATCATCATTATCATAATTTATGATTACCACCATCAATATCATTATCATTATTAGCTTAATTATCATCATTAGTAGTAGGAGTAGCAGTAATAGTAGTAGTAATTGTATCCTTATTATCAGCATTATCATTACCATGTACATATATATAAATATACATAAAATCTGATGAATATGTGATTATTTTTTTACTACTAACATCAGCAACTAAGAATGGCATTATCCTCATCATCATTGCTATCCTTAATACTATTATGATACGTATTATTGCGATCTAAACATCACTGTAATCATTATTTTACGTCCTTCTTACACCCATACACCCCCAGTCACTCAAGAAAATGACTCACTCACTCACGACTCAGCAAGACTTATCGAGACTCACTCACGACTCATCGACACTCACTCACGACTCACCATGAGTTATCGAGACTCACTCCCGACTCACCAGGTCTTATCGAG
>NC_091574.1:24075727-24078227 GCF_042767895.1 Penaeus vannamei | reverse complement strand
TTTATCCGTATTATCAGGTAAACGGGTTCTACAAATGTTAATCTATTCTTTAAGGAAAGTTATCTCTTATATTTCACAATTTCCAGGTATGAATAAGAGAACTAATAAAGAGAAATTCGTGTTGGTGGTATCGTGTTTACATAATTTAAACGGCAAAGTTACACATTAGTTCTTTATCGTTAACTTTTACTATGCCTTATTTACCTTCCTGGTTCTATTACTTGTCATTCTAAAATGGAGTCTGAATGTGATGATATTGAAATGTTGTCCTAAATGTTGATTCTAATCACACTCCCTGCTATCAATGGTTTTACTTTTGATAACCTTTGCTTGGTTCAGAAGTCAAGATGATAATGCTGGGAGAACTGATTGAAATCTAAATGGCAAAGTAGTAAGTCCTAAGTTAAATATTGTGGGGAAATGCCGTAGAATTTTCTCTCCCAATTATCGAACAACTGTTTTTTAGCTTTTATACGGTTTGTATTGCATCTAAGGGTCCTATGTATAACTCAAGGTGATGTGTTCCATTCGTGTTTTAAACTGCATCATCAACATTTAAAGTAATAAGATAACTATAACTGAAGTTCTGCTTTGATAGGATTATCAAGAACGTTATTCGTTCTTTCGCAAAAACGCTCGTCGGAAAAGTTTAGTTTTACCTTACGTCCTCTCCACAGAAAACGGGGATTCTAAGAACATCGAAACGCGTAAAGGGAGGACTCTAGAAAAGTGTAAATAGAGATTATTAATTCCATTATCGCGGGTAAGCAAATCTCTTGTGGAACATCAATGCACTCACGTCTACACGCTTTCAAACACGACATCCTTTACGGAGAAGAGGACCATGCAAAGGTCATCTATAACAAAGACAAGACCATCTGATGACTCTATTCATAGGTGATATAGATGTGAGCGGACAATAGCATCCACCTGAGCTCCCTCTTCGCTGAAACAACAAAGCACACTGGCAGACTAGACAGATAGCTAATCAGCCCGCCGTCCTGCCAAACAACCGCCTCGTGCCAAAGACTAAGGGGCTAACAACCCATCCATTCGCTGGATTGTTTATGCATCTATTCCTCCTTTGTGAGCATCTATTGGAAAGCGGAGGTTGTGAGGTCGTGTTTGGTGATGCTGACCATGAACTGGTGGATGACCGTGACGAAGGGGAGTTGTTGCCGTTGTCCGAATCCCTGGAGAGGCTGGAGACGCGTTGTCCCTGTGCGTGCGTTGGCGCTGGCTCCGTCTTCCCGCCCTCGCCGCCGGTTTTGCCTGCCATCCGTGCGCGACAGAGGTCCTGCGGAACACGAGGCAAAATGCGTGTCATTTTTTATTTATTTATCTATTTATTTATTTATTTGTCACCAACATTCTTTTGTAGATGTTGCTACTGCCGTTATTGTTGCTGTTGTTGTCGTTGATAATGATAAGAGATGATAAGGAGTATAAAAGCTGATATCGATGATGATAATGATAATGATAAAAATGATAACAACAACAAAAGCAATAACAATAATAATTATAATAGGAAGGACAATAATGATCATAATAATGATAATAGTTACAATAATAATAATGATAATCATAATAAAAGTAATAACAATAATGATGATAATGATAGTAATTGTATTTATTACTATTATCATTATCATCAGAATCATTATCATAATCATCCCGATTATGCTATCATCATTGCTATTATCTTTATTATTATGATTGTTATTTTTGTTATTATTATAATCATTATTATTATCGTTACTATTATCATCATAAAATTATAATCTCTTTATATATATAGAGATAGATAGATAGATAGATAGATAGATATATGTTTATACATATATATACATATATGTATAATGTATATGTATATACATATATATGTATATGTACACAGACACACACACACACACACACACACACACACACACACACACACACACACACACACACACACACACACATACATACATAAACATGAGGCATATACGTTATTCTGTCACCACCATCACTCATATTCTTTCATCTCCCCTCCCCTCTCCCTCCCCCTTCTCCCTCCCCCTCCCCTCCCTCCCCCTCCACCCTTCTCCCTCCCCCTCCCCCTCCCTCCCCTCCACCTGACCCTCTCCATATCATGCAAATGCGACCCAAAGGAAATTTTTTACGACACTTCCTCCGTAAACACGTTTAATTTTTCCTTTGGGTAACTTAACACTGTAATTATGGTGGGAAAAGGTCGCAGGGAAAATCTCTCTCTCTCTCGCTCTCCCTCTCTCTCTCTTTCTCTCTCTCTCACTCTCTCTCTCTCTCTCTCTCTCTCTCTCTCTCTCTCTCTCTCTCTCGATCTATTTCTCTCTCTCTGTCTCTCTCTCTCCCCTCTCTCTCTCTCGCTCTATTAGACCATCTTTATCTCTAGCTCTTACTTTCCTCTCTCTCTCTCTCTCTCTCTCTCTCTCTCTACTCTCTCTCTCTCTCTCTCTCTCTCTCTCTCTCTCTCTCT
>NC_091574.1:24060727-24070727 GCF_042767895.1 Penaeus vannamei | reverse complement strand
GTAGAGGGTGGAGCGAGAGAGGGGGAGATAAAATGGGAAAGAGAGGGGGGGGGGGGGTAAGGGGTGGATATGGAGGGGTAGTAGGGATAGTGGTAGAGGGTGGAGCGAGGGGAGGAGGGGGATAAAATGGGAAGAGGGTAGGGGGTAAGGGGTGGATATGGAGGGGTAGGGTGGGAAGGGTGGTAGGGAGTGGGGTTGGGGTGGGGTGGAGAGGGGAGGGGAGAGAGAGAGAGAGAGAGAGAAGGAAGTGGAGTGGAAGCAATGAGAATATTGTGATTGAACCTTTGTTATGTGGATAAATTTGTAAGGGTTTTCTTTTTTCTCTCTCTCTTTCTTCTTTTTTCTTGGGGATGGGGGGGGGGGGATTTGTGGGGTTTAGCGTGTGGAAAGTTAAGCAAGATTTTTTTTTTTATTATTATGATAAAGGTGATGATTATATTTCGTGTTTTTGTTCTTTTTTTTTATTATAATTATGTCGAGGAATGAAAATATATGAATATCATTTTGCGTGTATGTGCATATACTTAGATAGATGTATACTTAGATATATAGATGGAAAGATAGATAGATATATAGATAGATAGTGAGAGAGAGAGAGAGAGAGAGAGAGAGAGAGAGAGAGAGAGAGAGAGAGAGAGAGAGAGAAAGAGAGAGAGAGAGAGAGAGAGAGAGAGAGAGAGAGAGAGAGAGAGAGAGAGAGAGAGGAGCAGACCGACAGGCAAAGATAAAAGAGAGAGAGAGAGAGAGAGAGAGAGAGAGAGAGAGAGAGAGAGAGAGAGAGAGAGAGAGAGAGAGAGAGAGAGAGAGAGAGAGAGAGAAAGAGAAAGAAAGAAAGAGAGAGAGATGAAAGAAACAGAGAGAGAGAGAAAGAGAGAGATGAAAGAAAGAGAGAGTAAAAGAGAGAGAGAGTACAAGAGAAAGAAAGACGACACCAGATATGAACCTCCTGAACCGGAAAATTTATACGTTCATGACTAAACCATAAATGTCAAAAAGTAGCGTCACAACTGATTTAAAATATTTCACATCAAGACTTAATACTAAATTCGTCATATCAGTTGAAATTTTGTTATTATCCTGCGTTAAATCACCGTGTTTGAGCCGGTGGAAATGTCAGTCTCATAACGGAAAATATCCTTATTTGGTGGAGTGTAATGTTAATCCTGCAATACGTAATTCAAGCTCGGTAATTTATGAAATATCTTTTCTCTATTTTGTAGCCAAAAAACTTTCAGAAGCGAGGAAATCCGATGTGATCTGAGTTATTAATGATGTTAATGATAATAAGGATATCGGTGGTGGCAGTAGTGTTCATAAGAGCGATTCCCACGGTACGGGGTGTGCCTCTTGAATTGGTAACAGTTGATAAAAATAATTATGAATGATGATGATGGCGATGAGGATGGTGATGGTGATGACGATGACGATGGTGATGGCGATGACGATGGTGATGATGGCAATGGTGATAGCATTGGCGATTACAATGACAATGACGACAACATCGAAGACGACCTCCACCTGCAGTCCCACCCACCCGCCCCGTCCCCCTCCCCCCCCCCACTCCCCCCCTCCTCACCTGGTAGTCCTTGGAAGCCTCCGTGTCGTGCGCCGTCAGTCCCTGCAGCTTGGCCCGTGACTTGGCGTGCCTGCGGAGGAAGAAGAGGACCGTGGCGCCCACCAGCAGCGCCGCCATCACCCCGCAGACGATCGCCGCCGCCGCCAGGATGTGGTTTTCGCTCGGGGAGAACACGGGCACCGACATGGCCGACTGCGGGGAGAGAAAGAGGTCGGGGGTTAGTCGGGGGGGTTTGTGGCGGGGGGTTGCTCTGTCTATTTTGGGGGCGGGGCGGGGTGGAGTGTTTTTCTGGGTGTGAGGGGGTGCGTGGGGTTGTATGTGTGGGTGCGAGTGGGTGTGTAGAGTATATGGTGTGTGTGTGAGTGGGTGTATGGAATGTTTGTGTGTGTGTGCGTGTGTGTGTATGGAATGTGTGTGTGTGTGTGTGTGTGAATGGGTGTATGGGATGTGTCTGTGTGTGTGTATGTGTGTGTGGGTGTGTGAGCGGGTGTATGTGCTGTGTGTCTCTCTGTGTGTGTGGCTCTGTTGGGTGTCATTTTGTACCTATCGTTAGGAAATCTTCCTTTATCTCTCAAACAAAGTATTATAATAAATATACAGAAGGTAGGAAAACATAAATTAATAAAGTACAAATTAAGTAATGGCCATTTGCATTTCTGGTGGTCTTTGGCACTAACAGGCGAACCAGTCACACAATGGTCACACGTATATTAACCATAGCCATCATTGTTATTACTCTGTCTTTGCCTCTGTCTGTCTGTCTACTTCTCCTTCTCTCTCTCTCTCTCTCTCTCTCTCTCTCTCTCTCTCTCTCTCGTCCTCCTTCTTCATCTTTCTCCTCATCCTAATCATCAGCATATTACTCTCCCTCCTCCCCCTTCTTCTCCTCCTCCTCCTCCCTCCCTTCCCCACCCCCCAATTCCTCCTCCCCATCCCCCTCCAATTCCTACTCCTTCTCCTCTTCCTCCCCACCCATCCCCTTCCTCCTCCTCCCTGTCCAAAATCGAAATATCCTCCTCCCTCCCCATCCCCCTCCAATCCCTCTTCCTCCTCCTCCTCCTCCTCTTCCCTATCCAATCCCTCCACCCCATCCAATCCCTCCTCCTCCCCCTCCAATCCCTCCTCTTCCTCCTCCTTCTTCCCCCTCCCACCCACCCACACCCACCTCCTCCTCCTCCCCTTCCTCCCTGTCCAAAATCGGAATATCCTCCTCCCTCCTCCTTCTTCCCCCCGCCTCCCCCCACACCCACCCCCACCTCCTCCTCCTCCTCCTCCCCCTCCCCACCTCCTCCTCTTCCTCCCTCCCACCTCCCCCACCTCCCCCTCCTCCCCCTCCTCCTCCCTGTCCAAAATCGGAATATAATCTCCCGGACACTTTTCCCCCTCCGGACTGGTAATCACGATAATGGATGCGATGAATCCCTCGCCCTCAGCATCAAAATGATTGTCACTTCTCTTCGCGTATTCCGTCCCGTCTCCCCCTTCGCGACGGCGGCCATTGTGTCGTTTTCCTCCTTGGCGAACAATGGCATTTCCGACCTTCTTGTCACTCTTGGCGCGCGCGGGGGGAGGGGGGGGGGGAGAGAGAGAGAGAGGCTGGGAGTGTTGGGGAAGGTGAGTCTTCTCTTCTCTTCTCCGTCTCTCCGTTCTCCAACTCTCTTTATTATTATTATTATTATTCTCTCTTTCTATTTCTCCTTCTTTCGTACTTCGCTTTCCGTACTTCTCTAGTTCCCTCCTTCCTTATCCTCCCCCTCTCACACTTCTCTCCCACCCTCCCTCCCTCCCTCGAAAGCACCCCCGCCCCCCTCCCAACCTCCCTCCCTTCCCCTCCCTCCCCCTCTTACACTTCTCTCACCCTCCCTCTCTCTCCCTCCTTCGACTCCCCCACTCCCAACCTCCCCCCCCACACTCTCTAACCACTATGAGGTCCTCCATTATTGATAAGCAATGATTATTTTGGCACATTTATTGCCTCGGGTTTTTTTTATCATTCTTTTTTGCCTTTTTCTCTCTTTTTTTCCATTTATTTGTTTGATATTGTAATACAGTTATGTATGTAAGTATGTATATGTATATATGTATATGTATATATGTATGTGTATATATGTATATGTATATGTATATTATATATATATATATATATATATATATATATATATATATATATATATATATATATATGTACACACACACATATACATATATAGAGAGAGATACATAGATAGACACACACACACACACACACACACACACACACACACACACACACACACACACACACACACACACACACACACAAACCCATTGAACCAACGAGGAGGAGCAAAAAATATTTCCCTAAATGTTTAATTCAAAATCAATTTCCTCCTGATTAGTTCGACCTCTGTAAAGACTGTCAAATTGTATCGCACACTCGACAATCGACCTTCCAGACGAGGCGTGGGGCCGAGGGGAAGCGGGGAGCGAAGTGAGGGGAAAATGAAGCGGAGTGCGGCCTTTTATCGACTGTTTTCGGCTCTTCGTGTTGAGGGGAAGTGAATGATTATGTTTGTATCAGTCGAATTGGCGGATGAAGGGAATGGGAACACTTTCTCTGGCGTCTATTTTTTTTCTTTTTCTTATTAATTGAAATTGAATATTCAAGAGCTCCAACACCCCTCCCCCCCAAAAAAAAATATTAATAAAATAAATAAATAAAAATAATAATAATAAATAAATAGATAATAAGACGAATGACATTCTCTGGCGTCTAATATATATATTTTTTTCATTAATTGAAATTGAACATTCAAGACCCCCCTCACCCCCCAAAAAAACAACAACATTATATTAGATAAATAAATAATGACTAATGACATTCTCTGGCGTCTGTATTTCTTTCTTTATTTATTAATTGAAATTGAACATTCAAGACCCCCCTCACCCCCCAAAAAAAAACATAATGATAAATAAAATAAAAATAAGACTAATGATTGGAAACAGAAGCATGGGTTTATGTTTTCGAGATATCCAAAAAAAACAACAAATAATTCAATAATTAAATAAACAAGAAATAAGAACAATGATTGACAAACAGAAGCATGGGTTTATTTTTTCGAGATATCCAAAAATAAACAAATAAATAAATAAAAAAGAAATAAGAATATTGATTGACAATCAGATGTATGGGTTTCATTTTTTTCGAGATATCAAATACAGATATAGATAATGAAATAGATGAATATATTTTAGGAAAAAAGATGAACAGATAATTCATCACTGAATAAGAATGAAAGCTTGATATACAATCTAATTAAGATTTTATGTTAATTTCACCAAAGGTTATGGTGTATGTATGTGTATTGTTCAAGAAAAATAACACACACACACACGCACACACACACACACACACACACGCACACACACACACACACACACACACACGCATACATACACACACACACACACACACACACGCATACATACACACACACACACAAACACAAACAAACACACCCATCGAACCATCCCCTCAAACCCCAAAGAAAAAGAAAAATCAAATCAAATGACCCCCCCCAAAAAAAAAAAAAAAGATAATAACAAAAATAAAAAAATAAAACATTTCATATCTCTTGCCTCGAGATCGCCCCTCGCCCCCCTCCCCCCCCCCTCGAGGCCTCATTCCCCGCCCACCAGCAACTAAAGAAGCCACTCAGGGACGGGCGGCGGGCCAGCGAGGAGGGGCGGGCGGAAGGGCGGCCGCAAGACGCCCGTAATTGCTCTTGGGTTCCGCTCTGACCCGCGACCCGCTACCTGCCGCGTGCACATGGGGGGAGGGTGGAGGAGGGGGAGGAGGGAGGGGAGGGGGTGGGGGGTCGTGTGCGCACAGAAGGGATGCCTTACGACTGTGGATGTGTGCCAGAGTATATAGATAAATAGATTTTGGTCCAATTCACAGAGGCAGAGATACAAACACACACACTTATATACTAACATCTCTCTCTCTCTCTCTCTCTCTCTCTCTCTCTCTCTCTCTCTCTCTCTCTCTCTCTCTCTCTCTCTCTCTCTCTCTCTCTCTCTCTCTATATATATGTGTATGTGTATGTATATATATATATATATATATATATATATATATATATATATATATATGTACACACACACACACATACACACATAGTGCATATATATGTATTCATATATACACATACATTTGTGCAAAGGTAACAATGTCGTATTTCCCTTCATCTCTCTCTTCTTCCTTCTCTCTCTCCTCCCCCCCCCCCCCAAACGTTGCGTCGGCAGGGGGGGCGACAACGTATGAATAAGTTCCAGAGTTCCACATCTAGCGGCATCATAGCTGCACAAACGCCTTGGGCGAAACAGGCAAACAAACAAACAAAAGAATTGCTTATTTCCACACACATACTCGGTCACTTCCCATGTATGTGCTTACTCCAATTCTTCTCTTCTTCTCTTTCTGTCTCTCTCTTTTCCCTTTTCTTCTTCCTCTTCCCCTTCCGTTCGCAGTTCCATTCCTTTCTTATGGGAGCCAGACACACGCATAAGCACGCGAATATGTGTACACATACACATGCTCACACATACATAAGCCTATACGCTGCATACACACACACACACACACACAGAAACATACAACTCCCCCCCTCCCCCAGACACAAAGGCATACGCGCAAACACACACGCCTACACACACGGGCAGACGCACACACATACACACACACCTCGCAACACCATGTCGGTGTACATAAACACACAGGTGGGAAGGCTCCACAGCTAAGCCTCTTACCTCCAGATTTGTTGTTTCCTCGCTAATAGCACCTCCCCTCCCCTCCCCTCCTCCCCTTCCCTTTCCCAATCCCCCGCCCCTATCCCTTCCCCCACCCTCTCTCCTCTGCCCTCTCGCCTCTCTCCCCTCCCTCCCTCTTCCCTCTCTCGTCTTCCCTCTACCATCCTCTCCCCTCTATCCCTCTATCCCTCTCTCTCTCGCTAGCTATAAAACTCTGCGCTATCATTTTCTTCGTTTGCGAATGATACCGGTAGCTTTCAGGGGGAAATAATGTGGGCGGGTTGCATTGTGGGGGGATTGTGGTCAGTAAGTTTGCCCTTTTATTTGTGGGGCGTTCGGGTTTGTCTTGGTTTCTGTCTGCCTCCATCTCTCTCTCTCTCTCTCTCGTTCTCTCGGTCTCTCTGTCTCTGTCTGTCTTTCTGTCTCTCTTTCTCTGTCTCTGTCTCTGTCTCTGTCTCTGTCTATCTGTCTCTCTCTCTCTCTCTCTCTCTCTCTCTCTGTCTCTCTCTGACTCTCTCTCTCTCTCTCTCTCTCTCTCTCTCTCTCTCTCTCTCTCTGTCTCTCTCTCTTTCTCCCGCTTTCTCCTTCTCTCTCCCTTTTATACACATATATACATATGTATACAGTACAAACACACACACAGAAAAACGCTCACACGCATACACAGATACATAGTTACGTACATACACACACACACATCTATAAATATACATTTTTATAGCCTTAATCTCCTTCTTATTTCTTTCTTTGTGTCTCCCTTTTCCTCCCTCCTCCTTTCTCAAAAAGTGATTAACAGTAATTCCTCTCCGCCCCCCTCCCCCCCCCCGACCACACACGCGCAAGCACACGCCCAAGCACAGTGTAGGCTTTAGCGGGATTTTGGCCCCGGAAAATCAAGTCGAATTATTTATTATCTAAAGTGCTATCTTGAGAGCTCTTTATATATTTAACGCCTAAGACTCCGGCAGGGACGATATATACGAACTCTACGGACTTTTACGCCATGTTTGATTACCTTTTTTCTATCAATATTGGTATCGCTGTTGTGGTTGTTAATGATGTCAGATGTGATTATCATTATATTTACACTCATCATGAGGATCATTTGAATCAATTTTATGCCGGTTATGATACAGAACGTGAAAATAATTCGTTCGTATTCGTACACACGCACCTCCCCCCCCCCTTCCGTCCCCTCCCCTCCTACCCCCAAAAAAATAAACCAAACACATAAACCAGATATCAAAATGAACAACAACAAATACAACAAAAATCTCAGCACTATGAAAAAAGGGGAAGAAAGCTGAAAAAAATAAATCATAAAAAAACACGCGGAAATTCAACATTTGGGTCACGTAAAAAAAATCAGAACATCTTTACGTCGACGGGAATTCCTTAACCGAACACTCGAACTCTTATGAAGGCGACGGGAATCGACTTCAAAAAGAAAAGTTGGGCAGCGGATAATTATATTACATTCAGGAGAGGGGAAAGAAAGGGATATAAAAAAATATGAAGGGGAAAGGAAAGGTAGGAAGTTACACCCATATATAAATAATAAGCTTAATCAGATAAGGTGAATAGGTAAATCTGCCAATAAATAGCAACATATACATGTATATATACATATTTATATACAGGTACACATGTAAACACACAAACACACATATAAACACACAAACAAACACACACATATGTGTATGTGCGTATGTGTGTGTGTGTGTGTGTGTGTGTGTGTGTGTGTGTGTGTGTGTGTGTGTGTGTGTGAGTGTGTGTTTGAGTGTATATGTATATATATATATATATATATATATATATATATATATATATATATATATATATATATATATATATATATATATGAGTGCGTCGGTGTATCAGAAAAAGAAGTAGAGAGAGAGTGAGAGAGAGAGAGAGAGAGAGAGAGAGAGAGAGAGAGAGAGAGAGAGAGAGAGAGAGAGAGAGAGAGAGAGAGAGAGAGAGAGAGAGTAGAGAGAGAGAAAGAAGAGAGAGAGAGAGAGAGAGAGAGAGAAGAGAAGAGAGAGAGAGAGAGAGAGAGAGAGAGAGAGAGAGAGAGAGAGAGAAAGAAAGAGAGAACGAGAGAGTGAGAGAGAGAGAGAGAGAGAGAGAGATCTTTTTTTCACCGTATGATCAAAGTTATATTGAAGTTTAATATCTCCGCTAACAGAGGGATGAACTATCCCCCCCCATCCTCTCTTTTTTTTTCCTTTTTGTTTAAAGCGAAACCCACTCAAATGTGACGCTGTGAGGGGGGTGGGGGTGTCAGATCCCCGCTTGCTTTTCGTTATAAATTGAATGTAAATGACGAAAATTGTACGTTTTTCCTTCCCTCTCTCTACCTCTTTTCTCTCTCTCTCCTCCTCCTCCTCTCCTCTCCCTCTCTTTCCCGCTCTCCTACTCTCTTTTGCATTTTCTTCATCTCTCTCTGTCTCTGTCTTTCACTCTCTCTCTCTCTTTCTCTCTCTCTCTCTCTCTCTCTCTCTCTCTCTCTCTCTCTCTCTCTCTCTCCTCTCTCTCTCTCTCTCTCTCTCTCTCTCTCTCTCTCTCTCTCTCTCTCTCTCTCTCTCTCTCTCTCTCTCTCTCTCTCTTCCTCTCTCCTCTCTCTCTTTCAGTCTACCCCCCCTCTCTCTCTCTCTCATGTCTCACCCCTCTCTCTCTCTCTCTACCCCTCTCTCTCTCTCTCTCTCTCTCTCTCTCTCTCTCTCTCTCTCTCTCTCTCTCTCTCTCTCTCTCTCTCTCTCTCTCTCTCTCTCTCTCTCTTTCTCTTATACAAATATTCAATACATGAATGAAAAATCGAGGTTGAAAAGGAGAAAGGTATAAGAAAAGACGAAATGAAGGAAAAGAAGAAGGGAGAGGATGATAATAGAAATATTGATAATAAGAATACTACTCTACTGCTACTACTAATTATGCTGATAGTAATGATATCAATAACAATGATGATAAAAATGATGATAATAATAAAGACATAAATTATAACAATAATAAAAAAATAATGATAATAAGGATAATAAAAATAACAATAATAACAAAAAAATAAGATAGATATAACATAAATAATATCAATTGTAATGATAGCGATAACGATGATAACAATAACCGCAATAACACTAACAATCACAACAACAATAACAAATAATCAGTGATAACAAAGATAAGATTCCTCAACACAAGCCAGCGAAGCCACAGGCGTCGGCCCCAAATAACCTCCCGCAAGACAAGGTACAGAGAGGGGAGCCGAGGGGAAGGGAGGGGATGGGAGGGGATGGGAGGGGAGGCGAGGGAAAGAGAGGGGAGCCGAGGGGAAGAGAGGGGATGGGAGGGGAAGGGAGGGGGATGGGAGGGGAAGGGAGGGGGGATGGAGGAGGGGAAGGGAGGGGATGGGAGGAGAGAGGCGAGGGGGAAGGGAGTGCCGAGGATCGAGAAGAGGATGGAAGGGGAATCAAAGGAAGAGAGGGGAGGCCCGAGATGGGAGAGGGGGAGCCGAGGGGAGGAGAAGGGAGCCGAGGGAAGAAGGAACTCGAGGGGAGGAGAGGGGTGGCGAAGGCGAAGAGAGAGGAGGCGAGGGGAAAAGGGAGGGGAAAGAGTGACCATAAGATGGATTGTTAA
>NC_091574.1:24045727-24048227 GCF_042767895.1 Penaeus vannamei | reverse complement strand
GAAGAGGACCTAAACGTAGTCAGGAAGGAAGGATAGATGGGGCAGAGAGAAGGACATCCGAGGCGTTGAGAGGTCGTAGAGGTAATGCAGGGGAGGGGGAGGAGGAGGAGGAGGAGGAGGGGGAAGGAGGAGGAAGGGGAAGGAGGAGGGGGAGGATTAGGAGGAGGGGGAGGAGGAGGAAGGGGAGGAGGAGGAGGATATGGGGGGAGGAGGAAGGGGAGGAAGAGGCGAAGGAGGAGGAGGGGGAGGAGGAGGAGGAGGAGGAGGGGGAAGGAGGAGGGAGGAGGAGGAGGAGGAAGGGGGAGGAGGAGGAGGAGGGGGAGGAAGAGGAGGAGGAGGAGGAGGGGGAGGAGGAAGGGGAGAAGGAGGAGGAAGGGGAGGAGGAGGAGGGGGAGGGGGAGGAGGGAGGAGGAGAGGGTGGTGAAGGAGCAGGACGAGGACGAGGACGAGGAGGAGGAAGAGGAGGTAGAGGTGGAGGGAGGAGGGAGAGGTGGAGGAGGAGGAGGAGGAGGAGGAGGAGGAAGAGGAGGAGGAGGAGGAGGAGGAAGAAGAAGAAGAAGAAGAAGAAGGAGAAGAAGGAAGAGGACGAGGAGGAGGAGGAGGAGAAGGAGGAGGGGGAGAAGGAGAAGAAGGAGGAGGAGGAGGAGGGGAGGGGATGATGATGATGATGATGATGAGGAGGAGGAGGAGGGGGAGGGGGGAAGGAGGAGGAGGAGGTGGTGGTGAAGGAGATGGAGGAGGAGGAGGAGGAGAAGGAGGGGGAGGTGGTGACGGAGGAGGAGGAGGAGGGGGAAGAAAGAGAGGAATAGGCTGAGATAAAGTAGGAATGGGAGGAGGAGGAATAAGAGGAGCAGAGCAGAATTACGAGGAGAAAAGGAAGGAGGATTGAAGGAACTTGTAGGAAAAAAAAAAAAAAAAGTAAATCCTTTCTCCCTCCACAATCTGTTAGTATGACTCTCCACACTCACCCCACATACAAAACTCTAAAAAAAAAAAAAAATGATCCTTAACGCACCAAAAAAAAAAAAAAAAAAAAAAATACTCCCTCTCCTTCACCGTCCTCTCTCCCCCCCCCTTCCCCTCCCCCTCCTACGTCCTCTCTCTTTCCATTTCCCTCTTCCCCTTCCCTTCCCCCCCTCCCCCCCTCACCCTACCCAGAGGCACTCGAGCAGGCAGCGAGTGCCACTTCGAGACCGAATATTAGTGTTGTGAGGCATAATACGAAGACATTTGAGCTCATAAGCGAAATCGCGAGAGCTCCTTCCCACTCGCTTATCATCTCGTCTCCCTTCTCCTTTCTTTATTTCATCCCTGTACTTCCTCCCCTCTTTCTTCTTCTTGGCTCGTATGTTCTTCTCTATTTGTCTTTCCCCTTCTTTTTTCTCTTTTTTTTGAATTTCTTGGCGTTTATCATAATCGTTGGAGGGTTACTCGAGTTTGCGTGGGCATCGTTGTTGTTAGAAATGGTTACTGTAGTTCTTTCTTCAATGATATGGTTAGGGTTGCAATCGTTGTTGTTCACGTTGTCGTTATTGTTGCTATGTCTTGATTATTTGTTGTTTTGGATTTGTTTTTTATCAGTAAAACCAGTAGCGGTAATATCAGTACTAGTGCTATGACAAAATAAGCACGTCTGTTTTTTATTTTATTTTATTTTTATTTTTGTTTTGTTTTGTTTGTTTTTGTTTTTGTTTTCCCCCGACCTCCACTTCTTGGCCTGTCGTCTCCTCCAGCTCTCTCTATGTCCCCTTTCTCTTCCTCGTCTCTCACCTCTTTTCAGTCCTTTCTCCCTCTCCTCTCCGTCTACCTCTCACCTCTCTTCCATCGCTTTGAACTTTCCTTTTCCTCCCCCTTCTCTCTCCTGTTTCCTTACCGCTCCCTCCCATCGCCCTTACCCTTCCTCTTCCTCTCTCCATCCTCTCCCGTCGCCTCCTTCTCTTTCTCCCTCTCTTCTCCCGTCTCTTCCTCTTCCTTCACCTGTCTCTCCCTCTCCCTCTCACGTTGCCTGTCTCTTTTTCTCCCTCTACCTCTCACTCTCCTCTCCCGTCGCCTGCCTCTCTCTCTCTCTCTCTCTCCCTCTCCCGTCTCTCCCTCTCCCTCTCCTCTCCCTTTCCTCTCCCGTCTCTCCCTCTCCCTCTCCTCTCCCTCACTTTCTCCCTCTCCCGTCTCTCCCTCTCCCTCTCCCTCTCCCCTCGTCCTAAATCGAACAACAGCGCCAGAAGAACTCGGCGCCTAAAAGAAGGAGAGAAAGCGGAAACATCCGACCTCCTCCAGATCAAATAACAGGACTGGAAAGGTGAGGGGAAGAGACCAACCATCACTCAAAACCCCTCTCCTCCTCCCCCTCCTCCTCCTCCTCTTCTTACTCCTCCACCTCTTCCTTCTCTCATTCCTCCTTCTTCTCTTTCTCTCTATCTGCTTTTCGTACTTCTTTCTTCTTTTCCTTCTTTTCTTATACCTTTTCTCACTCCTCCTCCTCCTAATCTTCCACCTCCTCCAC
>NC_091574.1:24020727-24023227 GCF_042767895.1 Penaeus vannamei | reverse complement strand
TCACGTTAATTGTATGGCGAGGGATGGAAAGTCATGTTAATTGTATGGCGAGGGATGGAAAGTCATGTTAATTGTATGGCGAGGGACGGAAAGTCATGTTAATTGTATGGCGAGGGATGGAAAGTCACGTTAATTGTATGGCGAGGGATGGAAAGTCACGTTAATTGTATGGCGAGGGATGGAAAGTCATGTTAATTGTATGGCGAGGGACGGAAAGTCATGTTAATTGTATGGCGAGGGATGGAAAGTCACGTTAATTGTATGGCGAGGGATGGAAAGTCACGTTAATTGTATGGCGAGGGATGGAAAGTCACGTTAATTGTATGGCGAGGGATGGAAAGTCACGTTAATTGTATGGCGAGGGATGGAAAGTCACGTTAATTGTATGGCGAGGGATGGAAAGTCACGTTAATTGTATGGCGAGGGATGGAAAGTCACGTTAATTGTATGGCGAGGGATGGAAAGTCACGTTAATTGTATGGCGAGGGATGGAAAGTCACGTTAATTGTATGGCGAGGGATGGAAAGTCACGTTAATTGTATGGCGAGGGATGGGAAGTCACGTTAATTGTATGGCGAGGGATGGGAAGTCATGTTAATTGTATGGCGAGGGACGGAAAGTCATGTTAATTGTATGGCGAGGGACGGAAAGTCATGTTAATTGTATGGCGAGGGATGGAAAGTCACGTTAATTGTATGGCGAGGGATGGGAAGTCACGTTAATTGTATGGCGAGGGATGGAAAGTCATGTTAATTGTATGGCGAGGGATGGAAAGTCACGTTAATTGTATGGCGAGGGATGGAAAGTCACGTTGATTGTATGGCGAGGGATGGAAAGTCACGTTGATTGTATGGCGAGGGATGGAAAGTCATGTTAATTGTATGGCGAGGGATGGAAAGTCATGCTAATTGTATGGCGAGGGATGGAAAGTCATGTTAATTGCATGGCAAGGGATGGAAAGTCACGTTAATTGCATGGCGAGGGATGGAAAGTCACGTTAATTGCATGGCGAGGGATGGAAAGTCATGTTAATTGTATGGCGAGGGACGGAAAGTCATGTTAATTGTATGGCGAGGGACGGAAAGTCATGTTAATTGTATGGCGAGGGATGGAAAGTCATGCTAATTGTATGGCGAGGGATGGAAAGTCATGTTAATTGTATGGCGAGGGATGGAAAGTCATGTTAATTGCATGGCGAGGGACGGAAAGTCATGTTAATTGTATGGCGAGGGATGGAAAGTCATGCTAATTGTATGGCGAGGGATGGAAAGTCATGTTAATTGTATGGCAAGGGATGGAAAGTCACGTTAATTGTATGGCGAGGGATGGAAAGTCACGTTAATTGTATGGCGAGGGATGGAAAGTCATGTTAATTGTATGGCGAGGGACGGAAAGTCATGTTAATTGTATGGCGAGGGATGGAAAGTCATGCTAATTGTATGGCGAGGGATGGAAAGTCATGTTAATTGCATGGCAAGGGATGGAAAGTCACGTTAATTGCATGGCGAGGGATGGAAAGTCACGTTAATTGCATGGCGAGGGATGGAAAGTCACGTTAATTGTATGGCGAGGGATGGAAAGTCATGTTAATTGTATGGCGAGGGACGGAAAGTCATGTTAATTGTATGGCGAGGGACGGAAAGTCACGTTAATTGTATGGCGAGGGATGGAAAGTCACGTTAATTGCATGGCGAGGGATGGAAAGTCATGTTAATTGTATGGCGAGGGACGGAAAGTCATGTTAATTGTATGGCGAGGGATGGAAAGTCACGTTAATTGTATGGCGAGGGATGGGAAGTCACGTTAATTGTATGGCGAGGGATGGAAAGTCACGTTGATTGTATGGCGAGGGATGGAAAGTCATGTTAATTGTATGGCGAGGGATGGAAAGTCATGCTAATTGTATGGCGAGGGATGGAAAGTCATGTTAATTGCATGGCAAGGGATGGAAAGTCACGTTAATTGCATGGCGAGGGATGGAAAGTCACGTTAATTGTATGGCGAGGGATGGAAAGTCATGGTAATTGTATGGCGAGGGATGGAAAGTCATGTTAATTGTATGGCGAGGGATGGAAAGTCACGTTAATTGTATGGCGAGGGATGGAAAGTCACGTTAATTGCATGGCGAGGGATGGAAAGTCACGTTAATTGTATGGCGAGGGATGGAAAGTCATGGTAATTGTATGGCGAGGGATGGAAAGTCATGTTAATTGTATGGCGAGGGATGGAAAGTCATGGTAATTGTATGGCGAGGGATGGAAAGTCACGTTAATTGCATGGCGAGGGATGGAAAGTCACGTTAATTGTATGGCGAGGGATGGAAAGTCACGTTAATTGTATGGCGAGGGATGGAAAGTCATGTTAATTGTATGGCGAGGGATGGAAAGTCATGTTAATTGTATGGCGAGGGACGGAAAGTCATGTTAATTGTATGGCGAGGGACGGAAAGTCACGTTAATTGCATGGCGAGGGATGGAAAGTCACGTTAATTGTATGGCGA
>NC_091574.1:24000727-24008227 GCF_042767895.1 Penaeus vannamei | reverse complement strand
TGTGTGTGTGTGTATGTCTTGTGTGTGTGGAGTGTATGTGTGTCTGTGTGTGTTGTGTGTGTGTGTGTGTTCTCAGAAATGATAAAATTGGCCGGATGGATGAGCGGAGGATAACTGACACCGCAGCCGACTTTGCCTCATTCGTCATTGCCTTATTTATCCTCCGCCTCATCAACTACCTGGCGCTCCTCTCTGGTTGTCCCAAATCGAACATTTACTTCAACTAAACGTTTTATACCAGAGTAGATTCGAATCCGATTCAGCATCGTATTCGATCCGCCTTTTAAAGGATCATAGAGGTTCATTCCCGCAACAAAATAGGAAAACAAAATCGCATCAGTGAAATCCTACCCGCAAACGACTCCTTCACATCCAGCAGCAGCGACCAACGCCTCTCCCCGCTTTAGCCCTTGGCAAATAGGCGGATTATTCATTTCCTTAAAATCATTTTCCCTCAGAGGGGGAGTTCAAGGGGGTTCGGGTGGAAGAGGGGAAAGGCGAGAGAGGATCAGAAGGCACGGGCCGTTTCCCCTTTCAGCCATGACGAACACAATACACCGGGCAGTCGCCGGTAGGCCTATGACCGAGGGAGGAACGCCGCCTATCTACTCTAACAGTCAGTGGTGGATTATTAAGGAATTACGGGAGATTGACACTCGCCGAGACCGACGCCGGGATCGATATGGTGATGGAACTGGAATGGCGTGCAAGTGACGAGAAATGTTTGATAAAAGCCGGCCTTCGATTGGCCTTTGACCTTCCAAGACGCTGGCGAGGAGGAGAAACGGGGAGATGAAAGGGAAAAGGCGAAGGAGGATGTGCTACGCCCCTTCGACGGGAGAGGAGCGGAGGGGAACCACGACCTGGAGGCTTCCTCTTAAATTAGTGTATTATAGATGAACTCTAGCTTCTCTCTCTCTCTCTTTCGCTATCTCTCTCTCGCTCTCTCTCTCTTTCGCTATCTCTCTCGCTCTCTCTCTTTCGCTCTCTCTCTCGCTCTCGCTCTCTCTCTCTCTCTCTCTCAATAGTGGCAATGGACAGAGAGGGGAAAGAGGCAGAGTGCAAAGGGGGAGAAGATGAGAAGGGGAGCGTGGAGGGGATTCGTTAAGAGCGCTCGTTCATCTTTTGATCAACAGTTAAAAATGGAACGTTACTCTTCTCTCTCTCTCTCTCTCTCTCTCTCGCTGTGTCCCTCTACTTCTTCCGTTTTCCTTTTTCTTTCTACCCTCTCTCTCACTTCTCTATCCCCTTCCTCTCTTTTTCTCTATTTCTCTTCGCTTCCTCTCTCTTTCTCTCTCTCTCTCTCTCTCTCTCTCTCTCTCTCTCTCTCTCTCTCTCTCTCTCTCTCTCTCTCTCTCTCTCTCTCTCTCTCTCTCTCTCTCTCTCTCTCAGTCGCGTACTCGAGGGTCACGTCACCCAGCGCTAATGATAACACGGCTGCTGGATATAAACGGCGGCGTAACAGCTTAATGGCCCGTGGCTTTGTAGGGACAGCCAACAAGCGTGATAGCGAGCGTCGCGTCTCAGAAGGAAGTAATAGCTAGCATTGGGCGTCTTAGAAGGAGCTGATAATGATTAGGGCTTTCTCAGGAAGAGCTAACTACCCGGAGGTCTTGGCGGGCGTTGAGAGAGAAAAAAGGGGGGGAAATAATGACTCGAGAATCACTGGAAGGAGCAGAGGATGATAGGTCTCGTCGGAATCCCGCAATTACTCCGACGGCTTGGAAGGCAATGATGAAGGGGCGATTAGCAGTACCCGCGACTCAATTTTTTTTTAATGTGATGATATAGATTCCTCCCGCGCACACTACTTTTCTTCCCGATTTTTGTTAAATCATCTACAGTCGGAGCGATTCTAGCGACTTGGACCTCCTCAAGCGTTACGAACTCAAAAAAGGTAAAAAAAAAGGAAGTCAGACGCCACCGAGTCACTGGCGACGCAGCTCAGCGCAGAAGGCGACGAAGGCGGAGGCGCCGAACGGGAAAACGAACACACACGACCAGGAGCTCTGGGAGAGGCGAGCTGACGCGTGCCCTGCCGAGGGACAAGGGCGAGGGACTGCACCACGGACCTCTCCAGGCGACCGGCAAACACGTCTCACCTGTTTATCTTGGCTTCCTTCCGCGGGCGTCCTCGGGGGGTCGAGGGGCGGGGGGCGGAGGGGAGAGGGAGGCGCGAGGATGTGAGCATTTAGAAGGACTCTGAATGGCGGGGAGAGAGTCCTCTTCTTTTCGTTTAAGGGGATGTGGGAATCACGGCCTATGTGGGTGATGTGGCGAGTGAAGGGAACGGGAGATGGGCTTAAGGAGGAAAGGTATGTGAGACGAATGAGTGAATGACTGAGATTGCCTTAAAAAAAAAAAAAAAAAAAAAAAAAAAAATGCCACAGGAAGAACAGGATACGATTAACACGAAGTTAGAAATGAAAGTGAGTGATAAAAAAATATGATGAAGAATTCAGTAATGGAATAAAGAACAAAAAAGGTGGGGATGCCAATAAAAAAGAGGGGAGGATATATAAAGAGGAAAAGAATGCTCTACGGGACAGAAAACGTGAACAAGACCGTTCCTTCTCGCAATTTCCTCCTCCGAGCGGCTGGGTCACCGAAGCCAAGATCCTCCCAAACCGAGTCTTCCTCTTCACAGGCGGGAGATGAGGCGGGGATGCTGCCGACGACACCGCAAGCCGTCCTCGTGGTCCTCCTGTGGCGTGGCTCCTGAGTGGACTGGGCAGCCTCCGCACCAGGTGAAGGACAGGTGAGGACTGACGGGATGCTGCCGTCCCCCCCTTGCTATATATTGATTCCCCCCGGCAGCACCGCCTCCCCTCTCACAACATGGCGTTGTCATGACAACTTCCCGATGATTGGCCGCGCCCCTCCTTTTCCTCCTCCTCATCGTCCTGCTCCTCCTCTTCGTCCTCCTTCTCCTCCTCCCCCTCCTCCTCCTCTTCCTCTTCTTCTTCGTCCCCTTGTTTCCCCTCTTCTCTTACTTCTTTCGGCTTCTTTCGTTTCAACGCCCACACCATATCACCCCTGCGTTTTCCTCCTTTCTGTCCTATTTTTGTCCTTTTCCTTCTCTCACCTTTTCCTATATTTCCTCCTACTCTCCCTCCTCCTCCCCCTCCCCCTCCTCCTCCTTTTCCTCCTCCTCCTCCTCCTCCTCCTCCTCCTCCTCCTCCTCCTCCTCCACCTCTTCCTACCTCCACCATCCACTCCTCCTCCCCCTCCACCATCCACTCCTCCCCCCCTCCACTTCCTTTTCCTCCTCCTCCTCCTCCTTTTTCTCCTCCTCCTCCTCCCCCTCCCTCCTCCTCTTCCTCCTCCTCCCCCTCTTCCTACCTCCACCATCCACTCCTACTCGCCCTCCTCTTCTTTCTACTACTTCTCCTTATCTCCTGTTTATTGTTCCACATTCCAAGAAGGATGAATCTTATCTTTCTTTCCTCGAGAAAAAGAGAATAAAAATTAGGAGATAAACCAGGCATAAAAGAAAGAGAGGGAATATAAGGAGGATGAGAAAGAACGGAGAAGGGCAGACAAATAAGAGGGAAGGAGGAAGAGAGAGAAAAAAGAATGGGGGAAGGAGGAAAAGAGAAAAAAAAGAATGAGGGAAGGACGAAGAGAGAAAAAAAGAATGGGGGAATGAGGGACAGAGAAAAGAGAATGGAGAGCAAAAATAAGGATGTAGGGGGAGAGGATCTGTATATTTTATTCAGTGTGTTTGTCTGTCTGTCAGCTGTGTCTGTCTGTTTTTGTCTCTTGTTATTTCTCTCTTCAGTCTTTCTTCTGTGTTATCTTCTCTTCCCTTGCTTCTTTTTTTTTCATTATTTTGAACATAATTATGTTTTTTTTATCATTATTGCCATTATCTCCCGATTTCTTTATTTTTTTCTGGTTCCTCTTTGTTATATTGCCTTGTCGTCTCCTCTTCTTCTGTTTATCAGTCTCTCTCTCTCTCTCTCTCTCTCTCTCTCTCTCTCTCTCTCTCTCTCTCTCTCTCTCTCTCTCTCTCTCTCTCTCTCTCTCTCTCTTGCTTTCTCTCTTTCTCTCTTTCTGCTCTTTTGATTCTTCCCTCTGTTACTTTTCGCTAATTCCCTCCCCCCCCCCCATTTTAATTCTCCTTCCCTTCTCCATCTCCCTTCATCTTTCTCTTCCTCTCTCTCTCTCTCTCTGTCTCATCCCCCTTTCCCTATCGATTGTCTCTCCCTCTATCGTCCCTCCCCCTTCCTTCACCCTCTCCCTCTATCTCCCCTCCCTATTCCACTCTTCCTCCTCCCTCCACTCCCCATCCCCACCCCCTCCTCTTCCCACTCCCCTTCCTCCCTTCCCCTTCCACTCCTCCCCTTCCTCCTTCCTCCTTCCTCCTCGCCTTCCTCCTTCCTCCTTCCTCCTTTCCCTCCCCCCTCCTCCTTCCTCCTTCCTCCTTTCCCTTCCCCTTTCCTCCTTCCCTTCCCCTTCCTCCTTCCTCCTTTCGCTTCCCCCTTTCCTCCTTCCTCCTTTCGCTTCCCCCTTCTCTCCCTCGTATCATGATCAGTCATTCATTCGGGGCGGGTAACTAGGTCGCTGGGTCAGGCGGAGCTGTGGTGTGTTGCCTCTGTTTAATGCGGGTAAGTGTCAATTAAGAAGATTTTGCTTCACCCGCGTGCATATGCGTGCGTGTGCGTGCGTGCGTGCGTGCGTGCGTACCGGTTGAGGATCGGCGTTTGAGGGATGAGGTCGGGGGATCTTTCTCTCCTCTCCTCCCCCTCCTCCTCTCCCCCTTTTTTTTAGTGTGTGTGGTTTATTTGTTTTTTATCTTTTCTTTCTTTCTTTTTCTGTCTTTCCGGGTCTCTATTTCTGTTAGTTCATTTGTATGTCTCTTGGTCTTTATTCTTCTCTCTTTATCTGTCTCGATTTGCTTCTCTCTCTCTCTCTCTCTCTCTCTCTCTCTCTCTCTCTCTCTCTCTCTCTCTCTCTCTCTCTCTCTCTCTCTCTCTCTCTCTCTCTCTCTCTCTCCCTCCCTCTCCCTCCCGTCCCTATCTCCCTCCCCAACCCCTCCTTTCCCCTTACACACATTTCTCCTCAAAATATGTAAACAAATGAATGACGAGACGGAAAAGGAAATAACATAAAACAATGTCGGCCTCTTCATTCACACATTCTGAACATTTTCTAAAGTGTCGGTAAAACCTCACATGATTATATTCTCGGGACGGTAACTCTGTAAACGGAAGCTTAAGTCCCCTTTGTTAACTTCAGTGTGCATGTGAAAGGGAGATGGGCGGAAATGAACAGGGAAAGTGTGAGGGAATAGGACGGGGGAATTTTATATATGTGTACATACATACATTTATATATATATATATATATATATATATATATATATATATATATATATATATATATATATATATACAGAGAGAGAGAGAGAGAGAGAGAGAGAGTGACACTATATATCTATCTATCTATCTATCTGTATATATATATGTATGTGTATATATTTCACTTGTGACATCCGTCGGCCATGAGTGTTATTTAATCTGTTCCTGGAAGCCATGATACCCGAGTTGGCGATGGAACAGCTTCTCCCAACACTCAATGCAAACCGTACTGTGTCGGCGCTTTGCAGTTGCGCTGGGTCATCCTCCCGTGAGCGCAGGCCTGGACATGGGTGGCATGGAAGACACAGGCTGTTGCCCATGCACCCCCCCCCCTCTTTCCCTATCGAGGATGTAAGGGAAGGCCAAGTGCCCATGTACCCTGGCACCTGTACCCATGTTGAACTACGCAGCACACTTGACCTTATATGTATACTGATGTACATACATGCATATACAGAAATATATGTACGCATATATATGGTAATGTGTGTGTGTGTGTGTGTGTGTCCGGTTTCGTGACGTCAGTGTGCGTTATCAGTTTCATTTTATTTTTCCAGTCATTTTCACCAACGCTGAAATAGTATGAAAGATGTATGAAAGGGAATTATTGAAAATATTGATTGCAACGAATGTATCAGTTATTTACCGGCCTGTGCGTATCTCTCATTTTTTTCCTTCCTTTTTATCCCTTCCTTCTTCCTCGTGCGTCCTGATTCCCTGTCGTCTTATCGATGATATATATTTCTTGTGAAACTGTCTCCACTCACAAAGGAATATCAACCAAATCAAAGGAATGGACGATTCCATCTCCATCCCTTCTCTCTCTCTCTCTCCCTCTCCCACTCTCTTCTTCTTCTTCTCCCTCTCCCTCTACTTCTTCCTCTTCCCCTCCCTCTTCTACCTCTTCCTCCTCCTCTCCCTCTTCCTCTCCCACCTCTCTCCCTCGCTCTCGCTGGCCGACTTACCAGCCAGGTGGACGGATCTCCCCATGTAGCCAGTGAGTTCAAATATCTCCGTATTTTAGCCTCATTTTTAACCTCAAAACCTGCGTCGTCCTCGCGACATGAATACGAATTGCCATCAAATAACGAGCGGAAATTGACATAAACACATGAACAGCCTCACCAGGATGGCAACTTAGATCAGAGCGCTTTTGTACTCGTCCAACTGACAGTTTTAATGGAACAATATTTCAGCTTTAGGCACCTCACCTGCATCTTTAGTTCCGGCCTCGGCCACTAGGTGACAGTACCATCCGGGACCCCCAGGCATCTGTGGAGTGTGCTACAGTGTGTTTGCGTCAGAGGAAGAGTGAGTGACGGAGAGATAGGGACAGAGATTGATAAATGGTGAGAGAGAGAGAGAGGGAGAGAGAGTGTGAGTGAGGGATAGTATATATATATATATATATATATATATATATATATATATATATATATATATATATATATATATACATATATATATACATATATATATATATATATACATATATATATATTATATACATATATATACATATATATATATATATATATGTGTGTGTGTGTGTGTGTGTGTGTGTGTGTGTGTGTGTGTGTGTGTGTACGTATGTATGTATGTATGTACATTGTACATGTAGTACCTGCTTATATGTCTCTGCGTATGCATTTGGATATTACGTGTATCACATGTCACCCTAATATTCAGTCGAAGTTGCTTTCTCCCTTGAAAAAAGAGACGAAAATTACATCCGGCACAGAAACAGAAGCTACCATTATGTAGCTTACTCTAAACCTGCCCCGGCCGAACATTACACAGAAAATGGGACTGAATCGACGCAACCTTATGCCGAGGGGGGACTAAAATGATTTCAAGGACGGTGGCCTGTAATGATAATTGTCATGGTAATATGATAAAGGATGTGCATAGACATACTCGTGCGTACATACATACATATGTAAGTACGCGAAATGCTTTCATACATACATACATCCGTACCTATAGTAAATGCACCAATACATGTATAGATACGTACATGTTTTACCCTCTCCTTCTCTCTCCCTCCCCCTTCCCCCTCTCCTTCGCTTTTCGTTCTCTTTCTTTCCCTCCATCATTCTCTCTCTCTCTCTCTCTCTCTCTCTCTCTCTCTCTCTCT
>NC_091574.1:23975727-23988227 GCF_042767895.1 Penaeus vannamei | reverse complement strand
ATCACCATCACCACCACTCACCAGCGTCACCATCATCATCACTGTCATCACCACTACCACCACCATCATCATCATCATCATCACAATCACCATCATCATCACCATCACCACCACTCACCAGCGTCGCCATCATCATCACTGCCATCACCACTACCACCATCATCATCATCACAATCACCATCATCATCACCATCACCACCACTCACCAGCGTCACCACCATCATCACTGCCATCACCACTACCACCACCACCATCATCATCATCATCACAATCACCATCATCATCACCATCACCACCACTCACCAGCGTCACCATCATCATCACTGCCATCACAATCACCATCATCATCACCACCACTCACCAGCGTCACCATCATCATCACTGCCATCACAATCACCATCATCATCACCATCACCACCACTCACCAGCGTCACCATCATCATCACTACCATCACAATCACCATCATCATCACCATCACCACCACTCACCAGCGTCACCATCATCATCACTGCCATCACAATCACCATCATCATCACCATCACCACCACTCACCAGCGTCACCATCATCATCACTGCCATCACAATCACCATCATCATCACCATCACCATCACCACCACTCACCAGCGTCACCATCATCATCACTGCCATCACCACTACCACCACCATCATCATCATCATCATCACCATCACCAGCGTCGCCATGGCCAAATCGGTCTGCCGCCCCAACACCTGCTCATGCTATTTCTACACCACGGCAAACAAGCAAGGAGACAAAGGACAGGGGGGTATGGGGTTGGGGGGGGTACCTTTCTCGTTCTCTCTATCTATCTCTTTCTCTTTCTCACTCTCTTTCTCTTTCTCTTACTCTTTCTTTTTCTTTCTTTTTCTTTCTCACTCTCTTTCTCTTTCTCTTACTTTCTCTTTTTCTTTCTTTCTTTCTCTCTCTCTTTCTATCAATTTCTCTCTCTCTCTCTTTCTCTTTCAATTTCTTTCTCTATCTCTCACTCTCTCACTCTTTCTCTCGTTATTATCTTTGTTATTATTATCATTGATGTTATTGCTACTATTTTTATTATAACTGTTATTATCATCCTATTGTTAATATCATCATAATCATTATTATGTCATCAACATCATTATCACAAATGCTCCTTCCACTCTCATCATCTTCAATTGTTACTATTCATTATCATTTACTGTTACTATTACTGCTATTATCATTAGTATTCCTATTATTCAGCGGTTGTTGTGTTCATGAAAAAAAAAACTTTTATATTGTTATCATCATCATCATTTTCGTTATTTCACTCCTGTCATCTTCTCATCCCGAATCTTCTGTCATCGTTTTTCACTTCATTTTTTCATTTTTATTCTTGTTGGTTTTCTCTTCTCTCTTTCGCTTCCGCTCTACATTTCTCAATGTCTAACTGTCTTATATTTCTATTTATCCCTTTCTCTTTCCATCAGTCCGTTTCTCTCTCTCTTTCTCTCTCTCTCTCTCTCTCTTTATATATATGTGTGTGTGTGTGTGTGTGTGTATGTGTGTGTGTGTGTGTGTGTGTATGTGTGTGTGTGTGTGTGTGTGTGTGTGTGTGTGTGTGTGTGTGTGTGTGTGTGTGTGTGTGTGTGTGTGTGTGTGTGTGTGTGTGTGTGTGTGTGTGTGTGTGTGTGTATGCATGTATACATATATATCATATACATATGTATATGAATGTATATACAAATATATATAACAAAACGCACAGCGAAAGCACAGCAACAACCCTGTCGCCTTACCCCCCTCCCCCCTTCCTCCCCTTCCCCCTCCCCCTCCCCCTGCATCCTTAGGCCCTGAATTATGCAAGAGTTCGAAGACCCAACCACAAGGAGGGCGGGCGAGGAAGGAGGGTGAGGGAGAGAGCGAGGAAGAAGGGGAATGGGCGAAGGGGAGAGGAGAGAGAGAGAGAGCGATGGGGAGCGCGAGGGAGGACGAGCGAAAGAGGGCAGAAGGGAAGAGGGAAGCAAGGGAAGAAGGGAGATAGGGAGAGCGAGGAAGAAGAAGGGGTAAGGAGGAGGGAGGGAAGGAAAGGAGAGGTGAGGGAGGAGGGAGGTGGGGTTAACGAAGGAGAAGGGGGAAGTGAGGGAAGGAAGAGGGGAAGGGGTAGTAAGGGAGGAAGGAAGGTGAGGAGAACGACTGAGAAGGGGAGAGGGAGGGAAGGAAAATAGGATAAGGGAGGGAAGAAAGGAGACAAAGTAGTTAAAGAGAATGAGAGGCAATAAGGGAGGCGAAAAAAGGGAAAAAGGGAGAGTAGATGAAGAAGAAGAGGGGGATAGGGGGAGAGAGGAAAAAGAAAGGGAGGAGGTAGAGAGAGAGGAAGTAATTGGGGGAAGAGAGAGAGATAGAAAGGAAAAAGGAGGGGAATAAAATATGGGAAAGGAGGAGGGAAAGGAGAATGGAGAGGGAAGGAGGAGAAGGAGGAGGAGGGAATGAGGAATGGGGAGGAGGGAAGGAGGAGAATGAGGAGGAGGGAAGGAGGAGAATGAGGAGGAGGGAAGGAGGAGGAGGAGGAGTGAGAGGGGGGTGGGAAGGGGGAGAAGGAGGACGAGGAGGAGTGAGAGGGGGGTGGGAAGGGGGAGGAGCGTCGAACAATGCAGCTGAAAGACGTCTGATATGAATATTGTTTGTGATCAATCGAAGGAGCCTGAACTGAGAGGCTGGGAGCAGGGGGGGGGGAGAGGCTGGGAGCAGGGGGGCGGGAGAGGGGGAGGAGGGGGCGCGAAGGACAAATGAGGGGAAACAGGGGGACAAGAAGGGGAAGGTTCTGAGCAGAAGCGGTAGAGAAGGAAAGAAAAAAAGGAGAAAAGAAAAAGAGAAGAGAGTTATGGTAAAGAAGAAAAGAGGGAACGGATTGAAAGACGAATGGGGGGGAGAGGGGTTGCTGAGGAAAAGAGGTAAGGAAAATAAAGGGCAGAGTGAGAAGAAGGGAGAAGGAGCTGGGGAAGGGATGGTAGACAGGGACAGAGAAGGAATAAAGCGAGAACAAGGGATAAGGAGAAGAAAACATATCGTCCCTTTCTCGCTGCTTTTCCTTCTTCCTTCCTACTCCTCTTCCCCTTATCTTCTTCGTCTTCTTCTTCGGATGTCATGATAAGGTGGATGGCGAAGACAGAAAGGGACAAGCAAGTAGAAGCAAAATAACAAGACGACCAAATTCTTCTATTTCTCCTTCTTCTTCGGATGTCATAATAAGGTGGAAGGCGAGGGCAGAAAGGGACGAGCAAGTAGAAGCAAAATAACAAGAGTCCCAAATTCTTCTATTTCTCCTTCTTCTTCTTCTTCTTCGGATGTCATAATAAGGTGGAAGGCGAGGACAGGATGGGACGAGCAAGTAGAAGCAAAATAACAAGAGGGCCAAAAGAAGAGAACATAAGGAGGAGAGGAAGTGCTGCTGCCCACTCAGACCTCAAAATCAGAGGAAAATAAGACGTGATGGAGCTTGGAGTGAGAGTGAGAAGGAGAGGGAGTGAGTGGGACGGGATGGGAGGTTAGGGAGGGGTGTGGAGGGGGAGGAGGAGGATAGGGAGGAAGAAGGAAAGGGAGTGAGCGTGACGGGGAGGGGGGCTAGGGAGGGGAATGGAGGGGGAAGAGGAGGAGGGATGGGAAAAAGGAGAGGGAGTGAGTGGGACGGGGTGCGGGCTAGGGAGGGGAATGGAGGGGTGGGAAGAAGGAGAGGGAGTGAGTGGGACGGGGTGGGGGCTAGGGAGGGGTGTGGAGGGGGAGGAGGAGGAGGGGTGGGAAGAAGGAGAGGTAGTGAGTGGGACGGGGTGGGGGCTAGGGAAGGGTTGGGGGGGGGGGTGGAAGAGGAGGAGGAGAGGGAGTGAGTGGGACGGGGTGGGGGCTAGGGAGGGGTGTGGAGGGGGAGGAGGAGGAGGAGGGGTGGGAAGAAGGAGAGGGAGTGAGTGTGACGGAGTGGGGTCTAGGGAGAGGTGTGAAGGAGGAGAGGGAGGGGGGGGTCACGTGGGCTGAATCCCTCCCCCCCTCCCTCCTGAGATTCAACCTTATCTTTTCTTCGAATGGCGCCGAAGAGGAACACAAAAGACCCGAGGACGAAAACCGGCGACACTTTTCCCACATGAGAAGGAAAGCCATTCAGGCCACGGCGGATAAACACTTATAAACACGAAATCCTCTTCATTAAGACTCCGATCTCCTTCGCGCAGCTAATCATCGTATTCATCTCTCTTTCTCTCTCTCTCTCTCTTTCTCTCTCCCCCTTTCTCTCTTTCATTCTTCGTCTATCTTCTTATGGCCGTATTAGCTCCCTCGAGAAAAAGGCTCTCACTTTCAAATATATACAAATATAGACATATGTGTGTGTATATATATATATATATATATATATATATATATATATATATATATATATATATATATATATATATATATATATGACGCTCAAAATGCAATTTAGAGGCGCCGCCCCGAAGAGGTGACGCATGTAGCTACGCCCGCTATATTTAAAGGGAATGCGAGAAGGGTATACAAGTACTCAAACCATGTCCATTCTCATTTATTTCATTTATTCATTTATTCTCACTTATTCTGCAATAGCTTTCCATAGCACCCTGGATCACCTCTGTAACCCTTGCTGTTGTTTTGGAGTATATTTAAGGGGTCTATAAGGCGTCTATAAGGGGTAAGAACATTTTCATACCGTACCCAATCGAGTAATTTACTCTGTGATAGGTTTCCACTGCACCCTAAATAAACCTGAAACCATGTACTGTTGCTTCAATATGTAGGTGGTATTTTAGTTTTTTTTTGCGTCCTGACCCCTTATGGGAACCCCTTATCAGGACGCCACATACCCTAAGCCACGCAGGACCTCGAGAGCTTTCTAACCCAAGAACTCCCCCCAACTGCTTATGGTTGCTGAGAAAAAGTGAACTTAAGTAGGTCTCCGGTTATGGTTTATGGGTTTACGGTTGGAAAGTTGTTAATACATAGCCCTGAGGCCGTCCACCTTGTTTTCGGTTCAGTTGGATGGGGATTGATTGTGTTTTATTTATTTTTTTGGGGTGGGGGCCCTGGCCAGGGTCCGATTATATACATACATACATACATATATATATATATATATATATATATATATATATATATATATATATATATACATACATATATACAAAGACCCCCTTCTCGTTTGAAAAAAAAAATCAATCCGTAATGCCAAAAAAAAAAAAAAAAAAAAAAAAAATACAGATAAAATGTAAACAAGGAAGGCGTGAATGTGTACTCACCTTCGTAACAGCTTCCGTCCCCAGGATTTCGACGCCGAGCTTCTTCCTCACATGCTCACGGAGGTCCTGGTCGTCTGTGGGGAAGGAGAGGAAGAGTGAGTGCTTGGGGGGGAAGGAGGGAAGGGGGGGAAGGAGGGAGGGAGGGAGGGAGGAAGGGGGAGGGAAGGAGGAGGAAGGGGGGAGGGAAGAGGAAGTGGAGGAGGGAGGGTGGGAAGGAGGAGGAAAGGGGAAGGAAGGAGGAGGAAGGGGGGAAGGGGGAGGGAAGAGGAATTGGGAGAGGGAAGGACGGAAGGAAGGAGGGAGGAGAGGGAGTGCGGGGGGGGGGGGAGGAAGGAGGGAGGAAGAAGGGAGGAAGGAAAGGGAGTGCGGGGGGGGAGGGAAGGAAGGAGGGAGGGAGAGAGGGAAGGAGAAGGAAGAGGAAGGGGGTAAAAAGGAGAGAGGGAATGAGAGAGGCAGGGATAGAGAATGAGAGTGAGAGAGAGACAGGTAGTTGTGTGTGTGTGTGTGTGTGTGTACGTTCACGTATATATATGTATGTATTTGTACGTGTATAAGTATGTGTATGTTTCTATATGTTTGTATGCTATATATATATATACATATATATATATATATATATATATATATATATATATATATATATATATATATATATATATATATATATATATATATATATATATACATATATATATATATATATATATATATATATGTATATATATATGTATGTGTGTGTGTGTGTGTGGGTGTGTGTGTGTGTGTATGTGTGTGTGTGTTTATGCATATTTCTATATCTACATACATAAAATTCTCGGAATCGGAAACATGTCTGTTTGCAATTTGCGGACGAATGAAATAAGGAAACTCAGAATATGATGATTTGACAGGGAATCAGCCTTTGAAACCCCCCCCCCCCCTCCCAACTGCCACCCGCCATGAGCCCCAATTTTTTTTAAGTCATCCCTCAAATGCAAATAACACTTACCCGCTTTCTTTGCCACGTCGGATGCCGTAATCCCCTTGCCGTTTTCTTTGATCTGGAAGGTCAACTGCCCGCCATCCTTACTGTAAAAATAAAAAAAAAGAGAGGGAAAAAGTTAATATCAATATGAAAGAGGGAAGGACACACAGAGGGAAATGAATCAATGAATATATACATAATCTAATGGACGAATATTTTAACACAGTATTATGTAAAAGAGAAAGAAAGAAACACAGGAAAAGAGGAATGTGGATACAGATGTATATCGAAGGTTATGACGTAACGCCAGAAGAATGAATCTTTATAGCTCTAAACAAAATGTGTCAATGAATAAACAGGCGAACACCAACAAACAACAAACTTCAAAAGAAATAGAATATTGAAAGTTATTGGAAACGCGATTTCAAAAGCTTATATTTTACAGCCTGCAATCGGGAATCTGTCATCACACTCGGGGAATCACAAGAACGCCCCCGAACTATAGGGAAATGAGCCTTACGCACACCCGTCCTTACGGAGGAAATTTCCGTAACGCCCCCGAACTATAGGGAAATAAGCCTTACGCACACCCGTCCTTACGGAGGAAATTTCCGTAGCACCCCCGGAGGTTGTGGGAAAGCGCTGTCTTTAGTCCTTGAAGAAACGGAAATGAAATAGGCAGGAAGGAAAAACTTGCTTGACGCGAGCACAAGGCAGCTTGAGTTAATTTCACGCAGCCCCGTGGTCTGTTTCCCGACTTAAATGCATAATGGCGGCATATTTTCTAATTTTTCCCTTGGTTTTGTATTTTTTATTTATTGTTTTTTTCCTATTTTATTATTATTATCATTATTATTGTTATCATTATTATTGTACTCCTGACTATGTTCTTTGTCTCAATTTCCCCCCCCCCCTTGTTTTGTATATTTTATTCATTTTATTTATTTTTTCTATTTTATTATTACTATTATTATTATCATTATTATTGTAATCCTGACTATTTTCTTTGTCCGATTTCGTTTCGTTAATGAGTCGGCAGAGTCAGTCCACGCCCCATTTTGCCGCGAGACCGAATTCCCGCCGCACTCACGCCCGCTCGTATCGAGTTCTGAAACGCTCACTGCGGCGCTCGAAAGGCCGCTGGAGAGAGCTCAAACGCCCAAAATCGAAATTCCTAAAACAAAAATTCCAAACAAATCTGGTTGATAGAGGAGCAATTGCCACATATTTCACTCTACACTTGCACGGGATTAGCCAAGCGCACACACACGCCCACTCACGCTCACGCCTAGAAACACGCACACGCAAATATCATTAACTTCAGCCAAGGCATAAGTGTATGTATATCTATTTATATATATTTATGCATGTATGTATGTATGTATGGATGGATGGATGTATTCACACATATACATTTATATATATATATATATATATATATATATATATATATATATATATATATATATATATATATATATATATATATATATATATATATATATGTATATATATATATATACATATATATATACAAATATATATATATATATATATACATATGCGTGTGTGTGTGTGTGTGTGTGTGTGTGTGTGTGTGTGTATGTGTGTGTGTGTGTGTGTGTGTGTGTGTGTGTGTGTGTGTGTGTGTACACACACGCACGTATATATGATATCTCTCTCTCTCTCTCTCTCTCTCTCTCTCTCTCTCTCTATATATATATATATATATATATATATATATATATAGATAGATAGATAGATAGATAGATAGATAGATAGATAGATAGATAGATAGATAGATAGATAGATAGATTTATTTATCTTTAACTATATTCATATATAATCATATCTTTATTCATATCTATATTCATACATTCATCTGTCTTTGATCGCAGGGGATAAACGACAAACAGACAGACAGAGACAGAAAGAGACAAAGACAGAAAGAGAGAAAAAGAAAGCGAGTCAGTCAGGGAGGCAGGTGGGTGGCAGGGAGGAGGGAGTGAGGGCGAAGGATGGAGGATGGAGGGAGGGAGGATGGAGGGAGGGGGTGGGGGTGGGGTGGGGGGTGCCAGCAGCGGGAGAGCAATAGAACCCACAGCAATGCCGTGTTTTGCGCTCCCCGACTTGGTGTGTTGCGAGAGGGTTGCGGGCCGTATGTTCGGGGGTAATAATGACACGAGACAACCGGTTCTTGTGCCGATATACCTCAGGCTCGTCGCTAATTATTCGCGGAGGTCGTCGGGCTTCTCATAATTAGCGATAATATTAACGTTTGTAGGGTGTCTTCGATATCGGTCGGAACGCTCATCAACAACCCATACTCGTGCGGCGGTGGAGGAGGTGGGGGAGGGGAAGGGGGGAGGGGGAGGTGGGGTGAAGGAGGTGGGGAGGGAGGGGGAGGTGGGGAGGGTGAAGGAGGTGGGAGGGGGAGGTGGGGAGGGTGAAGGAGGAGGAGGGAGGGAGAGGGGAGGGGTGTTGGGGGCGAAGAGAGGGAGGTGGGGTGAAGGAGGTGGGAGGGAGGGAGGAAGAGGGAGAGGAGGGGTATTGGGGGCGAAGAGGGGTGGGGGTGGGGTGAAGGAGGAGGGAGGCAGGGAGGGAGGGAGGGGGAGAGGAGGTGTATTGGGGCGAAGAGGGGGAGGTGGGGTGAAGAAGGGGGGATGGAGGGGAGGTGGGATGAAGGGGTGGGTGGGGGTAAGGGGCTGGAGAACGAGGGGTAGGGAGGAAGGTGGAGGGGAAGCTGGGGGGTGGAGGACGAGGGGCGAGGAGGAAGGTGGACGTGGAGGTGGAGGGAGCGAGGAAGGTGAGGAGGCCGCGGAGGTGGAGGACGAGAGGGGGACGGGGGAATGTGGAAGGTAAAATCGAGTGGAGAATGAGGGAGGGGAGACAAGTGGAGGACATGGACTTAAGGGAGGGGGCGAGGGACATGGGGGAGGGGGAGGGGGAGGGGGCGAGGGACGGTGAACATGGGGGAGGGGGAGGCGAGGGACATGGGGGAGGGGGAGGGGGAGGGGAAATCAGCTGAAAGGCGAGGGAGATGAGGATGGAAGAGATGGAGAGGCTAGAGGTGGAGGCGAAGAGGGTTAAGAGAGGATGATGATGGCGGAGGAGGCAAAGATGACAGCGAGGATAAAATTCTAGAAAGGGAAATCAGAGGAAGAAAATTGGAAAATCAGACGAAGAGGAGAATTGCGAGTCGGAACGGATAACGAAGGAAATGTCATGTTATTCTTCCTCTCCTTCCTTCTTCCTTCTTCCTCCCTCTCACCTCCTGCAACTGATGCTTAGTTATTTTTCTTTCTTTTTTTCTTTTTTTCTTTTCTTTCCTTTTCTTTTCTTTTATTTCTTTATTTATTTATCTTTATTTTTCTTTTCTTTTCCCTTTCTTTTTTCTTTTCTTTTTTATTTTTTTTCTTTTCCTTCTTTTCTTTTTCTTATCTACTTTAAAGTACGCGACGTTTAAATAGATACTCTGGCCTCTCTACAGCGTTCGGCCTATATCGAGACTATATCCCTGGGACATGATATTCGGATCTCCTGTATTGACAAAATAGTATTAGCCGGTTTGTTCAAATTGTGCCAGGTTCGACCCAAGGAACTTTCATAAATACAGATGCAGAAAGAAAGGCATATCTGTGTATATATCTGATAGATTTACATTTAACCATCTATTTCCCGGGGTGATATGCATGTCTAGACTGATAAATATGCATTTATTTCTTTAATTATGCATGTCAAGTATGCGAATATTCTTTGGGTCGGGCCTCGCACAAATCTAACAAACCGGGATAAAGATAAATCCAGGTGTTCTCCATCATTTGCAATAATTCGGTCAAAAATACCTGGATCACTGTCTATATTTCTTGAAGCAACCACATCATAGGCCTGATTTGCAAAAGGAAAATCAGATTGTTCCGAAAACACCAAACCATAGGCCTGATTTGCAAAAAGGAAAATCAAAATCAAATTGTTTCGAAAATATCATACCATAGGCCTGATTTGCAAAAGGAAAATCAAATTGCCCCGAAAACACCATACCATAGGCCTAATTTGCAAGAAAGAAAATTTCTTTGTCCCGAAAACACCATACCATAGGCCTGATTTGCAAAAAGGAAAATTTCATTGTCTTGAAAACATCATGGTCTTTAATCCAAGCCTTAATTTGTTGTTCTGCAGTAAAGATAACAGGGAGGTCACGTCTGTTATACTCCTCCCTTGCATCCAACGTATTATATTTCAACGACTCTTTAATATGTTTGTGAGCAAGTTTAGGCTTTCGCTCTCTCGAGATCTGTAAATCAGGCTGCAAATTGAAAAAGAAAAATCATTTGATCTTCATTATCTGTCTATCAGCAGCAAGAAATATAGCCTATTTTTTCACACGCACACAACTTTTTTTATAAATCTTTTTTAAGTTGCAGCAACTCGTCCACTACTGTTATTTACGGGAAAAAAACACCTATGTCATTAAAGTTGAAAATAAAACCTTTGGTGAATTGAGAAGCACTGGTTTTCACATTTCAGACGCCTTCCTATTTGCTAAGAAGTAAGTTTCGGTTCAAAGCAACAGGGAGGGAGATGCCAAAGTAAATGGGGAAGGGAGTGCAACGACAAACAAGTTAAGTAACTGCCTTAATCCTTGCTATAGAAACCAACAGTCTGTAGTTCATATTACACGAACATTTGCTATGGAGTATTCTTTATTTAACAAATCTGCTATGGAGTATTCATTTAACAAATCTGCTATGGAGTATTCTTTATTTAACAAATCTGCTAAGGAGTATTCTTTATTCCTTATTTAATTTATTTAGAAGGAAGAGAGGGAAGGGAGGAGGGAGAGAGGGAGTGGTAAGAAAGGTAACTTTGAGCTCTATGCAGGTACAGTGGATGCCTTGTTGCTAACGACGGGGGAAAAAAACAAATAAATTATTGTCTTTATAGTCTATCAGGGGAAAAAATAGATAATGCTGGACGTAGTTTGACCATCGGTTTGTACAACATAAAATAATGTCGCGTCTTTCATAAAAAAAAAAAAAAAATTCTTTCTGTTACTATGGCGTTTCCATTTTTGTTGTATTTTATTCTTCTTCTTTTTTTCTGGGAAATGTGTATATATTATAGTCACGATTATTATCATTATCTTCTTTATTGTTATCATCTTTATCGTCATTGCCATCATCATCATCGAAATTATTATTACCTGCGCCAAGAAGGTTATGTTTTTGGTAGCGTTGATTAGTTTATTATCATCTTTATTACTATTACTAATTATCATTATCATTATCATTATCATCATTATCATTATTATCATCGTTATCATCATTATCATTATCATTATCATTATCATTATTGTTATCATTATCATTGCCATTATTATCATTATTATTATTATTACTATGATCACTACTATCATTTATAATTATTTTCATCATTATCAATATCATTATTATCATTATTATTGTCACTATTGATGTAATTGCCGTGCTTTTTGTTATCATTATGATCACCGTTATCATCATCATCATTGTAATCATTATCATCATTATCTTTTATCATCATTATCACTACTATGATTACTATTCTATAAATAAAACGAGTAAAAAAAGCGTAAATAGGAGGAAGAAAAAGGAGAAGAGGATGAAAAGGAAGAGAAAGAAGAAGAGGATAAGAATATAGAAGAGGAAGAAGAAGAAGAATGATAAGAATAGAGAGAGAGATAGAGAGAAAGAAGGAACGAAGAGAAACGGAGAAAAAAGAGAGGAAGAAGGAGAAAGGGAAATAACGAGAGGATGTACAAGAAGAGAAGATAATTAAAAGAAAATAAAAGATGAATAAAAGAAAATAGAAGATAGATAAAAGAAAAGGAGAAAGAAAATGAGGAGAAAGAGAGAAGAAAAGCAGGAAGAGTAAAGGGAAATGGAAAAGAAAGAAAGCGATAGGAGAGGATGAGAAACGATATAAGGAAGAAGGAGTAAGAGATAGAGGAGAGAAACGAAACGTATAAACGAGGGGGAAGACGAGAAAGAAAAGGAAGAGAAGGAAGAAGAAGAAGAAGAAAAGAAGGAAGAGAAAGAGAGAGAAACGAAAAAAAACAGACGGACGTAAAAGCCGAGATTGCTGAGGAGTAGGAAGAGGAGGAATAGGAGGAGGAGGAGAAGGAGGAAAATGAGGAGGAGGAAGAAGAAGAAGAGGAGGAAGGGAGAGAGGAGAAGGAGGAAGAAGAAGAGGAGGAGGAGGGGAGAGAAGAAGAG
>NC_091574.1:23953227-23955727 GCF_042767895.1 Penaeus vannamei | reverse complement strand
ACGATGGAATTGGAGTTTTTGCTAACTAGGTACGCTGGCGGGGACTCCAAAGCTCTCTGTCTATTTATCTTTCTATCTATCTGTCTGTCTATCTGGCTGGCTGTCTTCTCTCTCTCTCTCTATCTATCTCTTTCTCTCTCTCTCTCTCTGTCTCTGTCTCTCTCTCTCTCTCTCTCTCTCTCTCTCTCTCTCTCTCTCTCTCTCTCTCTCTCTCTCTCTCTCTCTCTCTCTCTCTCTTTCTCTCTCTCTCTCTCTCTCTCTCTCTCTCTCTCTCTCTCTCTCTCTCTCTCTCTCTCTCTCTCTCTCTCTCTCTCTCTCTTCTAACACATTCTCGGTAATAGCGACAACCACAGTGATGTTCTGAAGAGAAGGAGGACGGCAGTGCCAACAGCCGAGCAGTGCCACAGGCTATAGTGATGCCAATTCAACACCCCTCTCCCCACCTTCCCGACCCCCCCCCCCCCCCATTTATATGTTACTCCCCTACCACCCCTGGATAACCCGAAACCCCCTCCCCACTCCAACCCCCTCTCCCCATCCCTTACTATTTGTCCTATTTTCCCTACCCCCCCACCCTCTGAGCCCCTCCCCCAACCCCCCACCCTGGAACTTTAAATTACACCCCCCTTCCCTCCCCTCCCTCCACCCCCTTATCAGACGCCTCCGAAAGCCATTCAGTCTGAGCGAGTGCGTTTCTCTCCCTCCTCCTCCCCCTCCTCCACCTCTTCCCTTCCTCCACCCCCTCTCTCCTTCCCCTCTTCCTTTCCCTTCTTCCCCTCTCCCCCTCTCCTACTACTCCTCTCTTCCCCTCTCCTCCCCCTCCTCCCCCCTCTCCCCCTCTCCTCCTCCTCCTCCCCCCCCCCCCTATTTCCCGTATGATTATAGACGCGACCTCTCCTACTTCTCCTCTCTTCCCCTCTTCTCCACCCCCGTCCTCCTTCCCCCTTCTCCTCCCCCTCCTTCCCCTCTCCTGCTCCTCCTCCTCCTCCACCTCCCCCCCTCCCCCCCGTATGATTATAGACGCGACCCCGACATCGTCTTGATTACTGCTTGTTAGAGGGAGGAGGAGGAGAAAGAGGAGGTAGTGGAGGTAGAAGAGGAGAAAGAGGAGGTGGTGGAGGAGGAAGAAGAAGAAAAATAGAAGGAGGAGGAGGAGGAAGAGAGAAGGAAGAAGAACCAAAGGAGCAGGAGGAGGAGGAGGAAGAAGAAGAAGAAAAAGAAAAAGAGGAGGAGAAAGAGGAGGTGGTGGAGAAGGAAGAAGAATGAGAAGAAAATGAGGAGGAATAGAGAAGGAAGAAGAACCAAAGGAGCAGGAGGAAGAAGAAGAAGAAAAAGAGAAAGAGGAGGAAGAAAAGAAGAAAAAGAGGAGGAGGAGGAGGAAGAGAGAAGGAAGAAGAACCAAAGGAGCAGGAGGAGGAAGAAGAAGAAAAAGAAAAAGAAAAAGAGGAGGAAGAGAGAAGGAAGAAGAACCAAAGGAGCAGGAGGAGGAGGAAGAAGAAGAAAAATGAAAAGAGAAAAAAAGAAGAGGTGGAGGAGGAAGAGTAGGAAGAATAAGAGGTCTTGAATGGGAATGAGGGGTAGTAGTAGGAAGAATAAGTGTAGGAGGAGGAAGGGGAAGACGACAGAGTGGGAGGGCCGCGAGAAGAGCTTGCTAAGAAGGAAGAAGGAAAGCTAAGGAAGAGGAGGAGGGAGAAAAGGAGGAGGGAAAGGAAAAGGAGGAGGAGGAGGAGGTTGTGGAGGTGGTAGAGGAGTAGGAGGAGGAGGGGTGTGGAGTAAGGAAAGAAAACTAGGAAATTGGGGGGGAGGATGAAAATGAGGAAGATACAAACAGGAAAAGAAGAAGCAAAAATTGTCCAGAACACGAAAAAAAAAACATGGAGATGGTAAAGTTATGATAAAAAGGGCGTAGAGAAATAAGATAACGAAAGAGAAGTAGGAAATAAAATCAAAATCTGGAACGAAAACTTATATAAACAAGAAAGAAAGAAAGAAAGAAAAAATATATATATAAGATAAGGCGCATGTGACGAAACATTAAAATAATAATAATAATATATCAAACCGAAAAAAGAAATATAGAAAGAGAGAGAGAGGACAGAGAAAGAAACAAAAGGGATAAAGGAGAAACAGACAGAAAAAAAAAAACAAGCTTAACACAAAACAGAAGTGACACAATACGATTTTTGTTGCTTTTGCTTCAGTTTCTAGTATATGAAAAATCCTCCTTTGTTGTGGTTTATATACAGCTCTATGTCAACCACTCCTCACCTCCACCCCCCACCCCCACCCCCATCCCCGGCTTCCCCCCACCCCCCCACCCCCCTCTCCCTACGCCTCTTGTCGGCTCAACTCGCACTTGCCCTCATTCTTGCTCTCTCTCTTTCTCTTTCTTTCTATTTTTCTCTTTCTATTTCTCTTTCATTTTTTTCTCTCTCGCATTTTTTTTTTCTCTTTCTCTCTCTCTCTCTCTTTCTCTTTCTTTTCTCTTTCTCTCTCTCTG